>NW_007900619.1:0-510 GCF_000696425.1 Galeopterus variegatus
AATCAATCCACAGACTTACAGCTAATTGATATTTGATAAAGGCAACAAAAAGACACATTGGGGGAAACATTGCCTCTTCAATAAGTGGTGCTGGGAAAATTGGATATCCATATGCAGAAGAATGAAACTAGACCTGTACCTCTCATCATATACCAAAATTAAAGACTCAAGTATAAGACCTGAAACTGTAAAACTACTAAGGGAAAATATAGGGGAAACACTTCAGAAACTACATCTGGGCACAGACTTTATGGTCAAGAGCCCAAAAGCACAAGCAACAAAAGAAAAAATAAACAAATGGGACTACATCAAACTGAAATGCTTCTGCACAGCAAAGAAAACAATCAACAGATTGAAACAACAACCTACAGAGGGAGAGAAAATATTCATCAACTATACATTTGACAAGGGATTAATATCCAGAATATATGAGAAACTCAAACAATTACAGAGTAGAAAAACAAATAACCCAATTAAAAAATGGGCAAAGGAGCTGAACAGACGTTTTTC
>NW_007900620.1:0-510 GCF_000696425.1 Galeopterus variegatus
GTTAGATCTGGAGAAAAAGTATGAGTATGGTGTGCATGCTTGTGTGGGATATACAAGAGTATGTGTGAGTGTGGATGTGGGGTGTGTCCATATGTATGTATGTTGTGCATGTGTGTGTACAAGGTTGTCAAGAGAGCAAGGGTATACATACACACACACACACACACATATATGTGAGTGTATGTGTATGTGTTTGAGTGTATGTGATTGGCATGTGTATATGTGTAGATGCATACAAATGTATGTCTGTGGAATATGTGTGCGTGTCAGGTTTTTAAAAATTTTTATTGTTTACTATTAGAATATTCATTATTACAAATTGTGATTTTTCTTTACGTCCTTTACCCAACCTATCATTACCCAACCCTTTCCCTCCTCCCCCATCTCTAGCATCCTTAGGTTTGTTCTTCCCTTCTGAAAGTTCAATGAATTGTTGTGCTCTTTCCTTAGTTTTCCTTCCTTCCTTCCTTCTTTCCTTCCTTCCTTCCTTCCTTCCTTCCTTCCTTCCTT
>NW_007900621.1:0-510 GCF_000696425.1 Galeopterus variegatus
GTTTTCTGTCTTTTCTGCCAAGTTTGCTCCTTTTACTGATAATGTTTCTGGGCATGGGTTATCAACTTTCACCCCAAATCAACTCAAGTCAGCCCCTCTGCCCAGGAAGTAAAGCTGCTGGTTTTGCTGACCAGCTCTACTCTGATAAAAGTACTTTCCTGATCAAGCTAGAGGGTGGGGATGGAACAGTCCCAGGCAAGAAGTCCACAGACACTCATTGTTCTTATTTGAAATTCTAGCCATTTCTCATGAATAATTTTTTCAATTTGTTGTTTGACTTTGATCCATTTCCAGAGCACTGAAATGGCTGTTTTTTATAATTTTATCTAATTTAATACTTGTTTTGGGGTGGATTGGATTCCTGACTACTTCTAACCACCTAGTCTTATATCCCACCCTCTTGACTTTCTTAGAAAGAAGTGTTGCCTTTGTCTGGTCAGGTCACAGGCTTCCCTTTGCCCTTCCAACCACTTTGTGTACAAGCCACCCCTTCTGGGATTCCAGCTCTTT
>NW_007900622.1:0-510 GCF_000696425.1 Galeopterus variegatus
TCTCTTCTAGCTGTTATGTAATACACAAAACTTAACTGTTAACCAAAGTCAGACTACTGCGCAATAAAACACCATGGATTAGAGAATCTTTAAGGTCCCATGTAGTTCTAACATTCTAGAGTCCCAGGAATTCATAGCCAAAGGGTATGAAACAAAGCAACTGTCATTTTCTGTCACTGCTGGTAGGAGTGTCAAATGGCACAGCAACTCTGGAAACCAATTTTAGCAGTTTCTTATAAAGGTGAACACGCACCTGCCATATAACCCAGCAATTGCACTCGTCAGTGTTTAGCCTGGAGAAATAAAAACTTATGTTCACACCAAAACCCATATGTAAATGTTCATAGCAGCCCTTTGGTGATAGCAAAACACTGGAGACAACACAAATGTTCTTCGACAGGTGAACAGTTAAACATTGTACATGGAACACTACCCAGCAGTAGGAAGAAACTAGCTATTGATACAACTTGGATGGATCTCAAGGGTGTTATGCTGACTGGAAAAAAAAAA
>NW_007900623.1:0-510 GCF_000696425.1 Galeopterus variegatus
ATGCTACTAACCTTTACACTTAAAAATGGTTAAGATAGTAAATTTTGTGTTATGTGTGTGTTTTTTTTAACCACAATAAAGAAATTAAAACAGACAAAAAAATTATTTTGGATGCACAGCCTATTAAAAAATAATCTGACATATTGCACTATTGCACTGTTTCCACCACCATTAACATCTCTTATTGGTGTTAAAACGTATTTTTCTGTTTTTGCCTTTATCACTCTGCAGTTTATTCTCAACACTAGAACCAAAGTGTCCTATTAAACTACATATCACGTTATGTACTATTTTTGTTCCAAACCTTCTAGTGATTTCCCATCCCCCTCAGAGTAGAAACCAAACTTCATTCCAGAATCGATTTCTCTCTATTCTCTGTCTTCTGTGTCACTTCTCAGACCCAACCCTCCTCACTATGCTGCAGTAAAACTTGCCTGAGATGTTTCTCCACACTCCTATTGCTGAGCCTTTGTTCTTGCTAATGCCTTTCAACAGAATTCTCTTCACGGA
>NW_007900624.1:0-510 GCF_000696425.1 Galeopterus variegatus
CTTTATAGCTAGAGTAAGCAATGTGAAGCCATCTGGCAATGAAATGTAGGTAGAAGTCCCAAAAAAGGTTTTCCCTCCCTCAACCCACCCCCGCAAAAAAAGGGCAAAGCCTAAAGAATGGAACATTTTTGCCTTTTGCCTCTCTCCCATTTCCCTTCTCTGCCAGGCCCTTTCTGCCTGGAACATGGATGCAACACCTGGAGATGCAGCAGCCTTCTTGCAAACATGAAAACCAAAGTCTTTCCTAATAATGGTAGAGCCAGAAGATGGAAGGAGCTGGTCTTTGTTGACGTCCTTGAGCAGGTGCCCAGCACTAGACCATGTTTTAAGTACTTCCAGACTTCTTGTGATGTGAGAAAAATTAACCTCTTCCTTATTAAATCACTCAAGCAGAGTTTTCAGCTACTTATAGCAGGACTGAATCCTAACTGATCAAGGGGAAAGTGGAGTCAGAACCTAATAAGTTGAATGATGATGCAAGAGGCAGAGTGGAGTCTGGATTAAAAGATA
>NW_007900625.1:0-510 GCF_000696425.1 Galeopterus variegatus
GTCTGATGAGGATCTGCATCCCTGTTCACAGATAGCTTTCTTGCTGTTACCCTCACATGGCTGGAAGGTTGATGGAGCTCTCTGAGTCCTTTTTATAAGGGCACTAATCCCATGCATGAGGGCTCTGACCTCATGATCCAATCCCTTATTCATCACCTCTGAATACCATCACATTCTGGATTAAGTTGCAATATCTGAATTTGTGGATGATGTAAACATTCAGTCTATTGAATTGCTTTCATGTTCTTGTCAGAAAACAGGCAGTCTAACTTGTCTGGAACCGTTTCAGGTTACTCTTCTGTTTAATTGATCTCTGAGTCTGCCTTTCCACCCTTATTATATAGTCCTGATTACTATGGGATATAAGCCTTGAAATAAGGGAGAGCTATTTGGTCCACTTTACCCTTCTTTTTCATGTTTGTTTTTGACATTTTAGTGTCTGTTTTTTAAAAATATTCAAGGGTACTTCATAAAATTTGTGGGAAAATAGAATTAAAAGATAACATGAAT
>NW_007900626.1:0-510 GCF_000696425.1 Galeopterus variegatus
TACGACAAGCAAACAGAAAGGACATTGTTGGGTGGGAGGAGGGAGAGGGAGGAGGGAGGGGTGTTTCGGTGATGGGCCACAATAATCAACCACATTGTATATCGACAAAATAAAATTAAGAAAAAAAAAAAAGAATTAATTCTTCTCATTTCCCAAAAGAGAAAGGTGAGGCCCAGAGAGGCAAGAAACTTACCTGAGTATGTGTATTTTGAGAGAATAAGGGAAGGCAAAGGAAAAGAACTTCTAAAATTGAGATGGCTCAACTCTTTCTTCTGTTTTGTAAATGAAAAACTAAGACTCAGAGCGATGAAGTGACTTGCCCAAGATTAAAATGCAGGAAGTCCCTGATGTGTAGTGGATGGCTTAACTTAGTGATTTTTCCACATTACTGTGGTGTAAAGTGATATGTGTTCAGAACATCAATAAATTACATGAGCTATTCAACACTGTTATAAAATAGGCTTTGTGTTAGGCGATTTTGCCCAACTGTAGGCTAATGTAAGTGTTCTG
>NW_007900627.1:0-510 GCF_000696425.1 Galeopterus variegatus
TTATTAGCATTTGCTACATCTGAATTCAGTTACTGTGAAAGTGTGACCATATGTTTTATAGCGTACTAGATTTTTAAATTCACAAATATATCAACCTGTACGGTTTGTGGGAACAATATGTAGACAAACAATCAACAGCACCAGGATATACCAGCCTAGCAATTTATGTGAAATTAAGAGTAAACATGTCATTATGAATTAAATCTCAAGAGTTTTTATGCAAACTGATTTTAAACAGCATTTTAGTAATGGTTGCTCTTCGGTGGGAGAACACTAAATTCATCCTTTTTTTGGTAACTAAATTAAAACAAAACAAAGAAGTTGCAAATATTTACTGAAGAATATCTTAAAAACACACAAAAAAATTTGCATGTTTATTCAAATTAAAATTCCTAATACTTAGGCCCTTGGTTTTGTAATATGATTGATTCTAATTATTGGTTTGTGACTACAATTTTGATTCATTTCCAATAAGTTTCTTTGAGCATAGAGATGCAATATAATTGTTAA
>NW_007900628.1:0-510 GCF_000696425.1 Galeopterus variegatus
ATGTCCCCGAGGAGGAGGGGCGCACACCTCCTGCCCTGCCTTATGTTCTGGGTGTGCCTTTATTATGTGCCCTAACACACTGGAGCCCTTACAGGAGGAGGTCGTGTACCTAATGTGCACCTGCACGTAGTAGGTACCCAAAGATCACTCGCTCAGTCACCTGTATTTGCTGAGCACCTGCTGCATGCACAGGCTGTCCTGAATGCTGGGAGTGCAGCTGAGACAAGGACAGGACAGCCAGCCTGACCTCATGGAGCGAGTGTCCTGCTGGGAGGGGACAGGCACGAAGGCGGTGGATGCTTATGTAGGGAAGGAGGCCCCACAGCTTCTTCCTGCTCTTGGACACTCACTCTGCCCCGTAAGAAGCCCCACGGCCCTGAGCCACCCACCAGGAGAGAACGTGGGGACACTCAGGAGGCAGCCGTCCCAGCCAAGCCCCGACCAGACCCTCCTGCAGGAGCTGCCCGGCGCACCCTCCTGGGCTCCTGCCCCATGAAATGATGGTACTAG
>NW_007900629.1:0-510 GCF_000696425.1 Galeopterus variegatus
ATGGAAAAAAGTGCCTCATGGATGATTCAATTTCCAAATCCAGCCTGAATGGCCAACATAGGTGCAGGAGCTCTCCAGAGAAACAGAGAAAGGTTAAATTTGTTCCAAAGGGATGGACGGATGTTTTCACTTCATGTTTTTTTTCACAAGTATCTGGGCCAGTGCCCACAACTGACTAAACAATAATAATGACCATTGTTGAGGTTTTAGTGAGAAATAACTACTACTTCTATTTATGTGAGATTAATTAAAAAATACAGGTAGATGAAGATCAAACTAGCAGTTTTATTACTCATGATTGGACTAGAGAATGTGACCACATTAGACTTCCTGAATCTCCCCCTCCATTAAAAAAACTTACCCAACATGTTGTGAAAATATATATTTGCTCTTCATTGCCTTCTCCTGACATACAACTCCTTTAATCCTTAAAATCTCCAATGTGTTAAGAGTCTTTTAGTATGCTAATGTGGTAGCTTTGGGATGGGGACTGGTCACCAGAAAGACCAA
>NW_007900630.1:0-510 GCF_000696425.1 Galeopterus variegatus
ATTTTGCAGGGAATTTTCTTTCTTACTGGTGTGAATCATCATTTATATTTATCGATTTAATACCTGACATGAGAGTGTAATATTATTCTATGTATTTTTGCTGTATATTTTTTGAGAACTAATTTTTTATAAAAATTTTTATTTTAGAATAGTTTTAGAGTTCTAGAAAAATTTCAAAGACAGTACAGAGAATTCTCAGATACCCCATACCCAGTTTTCCTTTATTGTTAAAATCTTACATTAATATGGCACTTTTGTCACAATTAATGAGAAAATATAGATTCATTATGTTAACTAATGTACTCTCCTTTAGTCCAATTTCCTTCATTTTTACCAAATGCCCTTTTTCTGTTCTAGGATCTCAACCAGGATACCACACTATAATTTAATCATCAAGACTTCTTGGACCCCTTAAAGTTTTTACAAATTAATATGGCTATATATACATTTATGGGTTAATACACATACATATATTCTTTGATCTGTCAGCTGAGAGGATCTAGAAGCAAT
>NW_007900631.1:0-510 GCF_000696425.1 Galeopterus variegatus
ACAGTGCTCTATAAATATCAGTTGGGTCTAGTTTGAGTATATTGTTATTCAAGTCTTTTTTTTTTTTTGATCTCCTGCCTAATTGCTCTATCCATTATTAAAGTGAAGTATTGAAGTTTCTGACTATTATTGTTGAGTTGTCTAATTGCATCCCCAATTCTGTCAGTCTTTGCTTCACATATTGTGGGGCTCTGTTATTAGATGCATATATATTTGTAATTGTTACAACTTCCTGATAGAGTGACACTTTTATCATTACAAAATATCCTTCATTATCTCTAGGGGAAAAATTTAAAGCTATTTTGTAAAATATTATTATAGCAACTCCAGATTTCTATGGTTGCTGTATGCATGGTATATCTTTTCTATCCTTTACTGTCAACCTGTTTGTAACTTTGAATCTAATGCATGTCCCCTGTAGCAGCATATAATTGTATTATGTTTTATTATCCAGTATGACAATTCAGCTTTTTGATTTTATTGTTTAATCCATTCACAGTTAATGTTATC
>NW_007900632.1:0-510 GCF_000696425.1 Galeopterus variegatus
AAGGATAATGAATAATATTTTGTATTTATGCCAGAAATATAATAATTGCCAGCCATTTAGTATCACCAACCTCATGCATCTGCCACCTCAGTAGTGACCCACAAATGAGAGCTATTGTGGGAAAGACATAGGCTACGAATGGGCCAAACAGCACAGACTCTCACTTACCAAGTCTGCTGCTATGGTTTGAATGTCTGTGTACCCTCCTAAGTTCATGCTGAAACTTAATCCCCAATGTAATAGTATTAAGAGGTGAGGCTTTTAGGAAGTGATTAGGTCACAAGGGCTCCTCCCTCATGAATGAGATTTAGGTCTTTATAAAAGAGGCCTCACACAGCATTCAATCCTTTTGCCCTTCCACCTTCTGCCATGTGAGGAGGCAGTATCAAGGTGTCATCTTGGAAGGAGAGAGCAAGCACTCACCAAACACTGAACCTGCTGGCACCTTGATTTTGAACTTCCCAGCCTCCAGAACTGTGAGAAATAAATTTCTATTGTTTAAAAATTGCC
>NW_007900633.1:0-510 GCF_000696425.1 Galeopterus variegatus
CTCCTCTCTGGTCAGCTTGGACTCTACCGGGCTGCTGGATCTCGGGACGGTACCGCAGGGTTTGTGATCTCTTTTGAGCTTCCAGTTCCCGTGTAGAACTTCTCCCTGTTCCGTGCGCTCTGGCCCTGGGTGCTGGATCATGCAGTGGCGCCCCCACAGGGTATGTGTTTTCTGCTGAGTCTCTGCCTCTCTATCCGGACATTTCCCCACTCTTTGCGCACTAAGTGGGGCTGTTAGACCTTGCAGAGGAGGCCCGCAGGGTGTGTGCTTTCTGCCGAGTCTCTGCCTCCTTAGCCAGACTCCTCCCCACTCTGTGCACTCAGTACTGGGCTGGGGCGTGTCTTCTGCAACCCTCGTCTATCAGCCGGGACTTCAAGCCCCTGCTTGGCACCATTCCGCCCAGGAAGACTTTCAGGTTTCTGCTAGGCGCAGACTGCCAGTCACTCTGAGTGCCTTTGTAGCACTGAATAGGGCTTTCTCTGGACTTCTCACCTTCCTCCTGGTATTGCG
>NW_007900634.1:0-510 GCF_000696425.1 Galeopterus variegatus
TGGAAATCTGAGTTTGTAGAACAATGTCAAACTACTTAATGGGATCGCTGTTTATGTGATCTATGGGCGCCCCTGCACATGGCAGACTTCCTTTCGCTCTGCCCAAGAAGTGGAGCTTTGTGCTGTACATCGAGTTCTCGTTGATCTGCCTGATGAATCTTTTAATTTATACTCTGACAGCAAATATGTTATCAATGCCTTACAATGTATAGAGACTGTTCCTGATATAGGTACATCTAATCATGTTGTTTTTTCTTCTGACATCCAACGACTTTTACATTCCAGATCTCATAAGTGTTATTTTGGACATCTTCGTGCTCACTCTGACTTGCCTGGCCCGTTGATGGCAGGCAATCGTCAGGCTGACTCTTTAACACATGTCTATTTATCTCAAACACAGCTGGCCCAGCAATCTCATGCCTTGCATCATCAGAATAGCCATACTCAGTGCTTACAGTTTCGAATTTCTCGTGCTGCCACTAGAGATATTGTGTTATCTTGTCCAACTTG
>NW_007900635.1:0-510 GCF_000696425.1 Galeopterus variegatus
TTCCTTTGTTGGAAGACTATTTTGATTGCTTCAATCTCACTCCTTGTTATTGGTCTGTTTAAGTTTTCCAGTTCTTCATGATTCAACTTTAATAAATTGTATGTGTCCAGGAATTTATCCATTTCTTCTAGGTTGTCCAGATTGTTTGCATATAGTTGTTCATATTAGTCTCTTATGATCCTTTACATTTCTGTGGTGTCAGTGATAATGTCCCCCTTTTCATTTCTGATTTCATTCACTCAATTCTTCTCTCTCTGTTTCTTTGTTAATTTAGCTAAAGGTTTATCAGTTTTGTTTATCTTGCCAAAACCCAACTCTTTTGGAATTAGTTGTTTCAAGATAAATCTTTTAATATTGCTTTCTCTTACGTGGTTGTTGTATATGTTAGTGTCTTGTTAGGTTTGTCCTTTGGTCTTCATCCTAAGGATGAGGCAGTTTATTCACCACCTTTAGGACACTGGGATATTCTGAAGTTGTCTGTGAATTGACTTTACTGATAAGTTATCATAC
>NW_007900636.1:0-510 GCF_000696425.1 Galeopterus variegatus
GAGTATTTGCTAAAGCAAGATGTCACTGATTATTCAGACATATTTCTAACCAGTTCTGGTATTGACTTGTTATCATGATAATAAAATGGTCAGTTTTTTCATAGGACCAGGTACCTTTTTCTTCTCAGTAAGTTTCACTTAAGTCTGTAATAGTCATCCACAGAGGCAATCAATTAGGTCATGTCTGTACAATATGTGGGGGTTTAATCTTTCTTTCAGACACCTTCCTTCAGATGTCAGCTTCACTGACTACACAGGAATTATGTGGGAAATCTGATAATCTCTGTAATAAACCTATTGTGTTAAATTAAATGATATAATATTGGTAAAATAACTAGAAATCTATTGTAATACTTTTTTATTTTTGGTAAAATGCTGTATACTAATTTCAGTTCTATACACACCTCAAAGTCAGCAACAATTTTAAGTTTGCTTTTATAATTTCTTGTTTAACTGCTACTTATTAATATTTTTCTACTAAATAGTGACTAATATTAATAGTTATATAAA
>NW_007900637.1:0-510 GCF_000696425.1 Galeopterus variegatus
GGTTTCCTTTTTTTTTCAGAGTTTATTTTTTACTTTTTTTTGTTGTTGACATGTTGATCAAGTCATTATTATTAGTATGTATATTATTACAAATCATACTTATTCTTTATTCCACTTGTCCAATCTCTTCCCATCCCCGTATGGCTCCCCCTTTCCACCACTGATAATCCTAGATTTCTTCTCTCCTTCTGAAAGTAGGTTTCCTTAACCAACACTTACAAGATATAATGCATAGTTTTATATATTTTGAAGCTCCAACTTATGCAACAGCACAGTTTGTTTCACTAAGCTTAAAAATGTATGTGAAAGTGAGTTTTTAATGTAATACTTGATGGCAGATTCATACATTTAATTTAAAAATGGAAAAGAGAAAAATATGTGCTCAGCGGCTCACAGTTCTTATATCATCGTGTCTCTGCTCTGTAATATCTGTAAATCAAAAGCGGAGCATAAGTAGGCTCATTTGGGATATCCAACATGCTGCAAAGGCAGCAGAAAGGCTTTCCAAAT
>NW_007900638.1:0-510 GCF_000696425.1 Galeopterus variegatus
ACACATCCAGAATAATCTTTGACCAGATACCTGGGCACCTCCTGGCCCAGTCAAGTTGATACATAAAATTAACCATTATAATGGTGTTGAGCTTTCTCAGGCAGGCATTTTAAGGAAGGCTGAGATTATCCAAGGAACATGGTCTTGGGCCAATAGAAGCCATGCTAGAATTTGGCCAATTCTCCTAGTGCATTTGACTGGTAGAGTCATTTGTGCTGAAAGTTTTGTAGTTCTGAGTAGTCTAGCATTATTACTATATAAACTCTATTATGAGAGTTTCATGAGATTTAGTTAATAAATGTTTCAAGCCAGTTTAGAATTCTAAAAAAAATTTAAATAAAGATTTGTTATGATAAAAATAATATGATGAAAATTATTGACTTATAAACCCATATAGAATTGTGAGTTTTAGAGTTGAATTAATTTCTGTATTTAAAGGGCTATAAATGTAGCTCAAATTGGCTGTTATATTCAAATTGCTGCCTCATAATGTCTTTGCTCACTTGTACC
>NW_007900639.1:0-510 GCF_000696425.1 Galeopterus variegatus
GTGGAACAGCTGGGTCATGTGGTAGATCTATCTGTAATTGCTCCATACCATTTTCCATAAACGCTGCACCATTCTGCAATCCCACCAACAGTGAAGGAGGGTTCCTTTTTCTTCACAACCTCGTCAGCACTTATTATTCTCCATCTTTTGGATATTAGCCATCCTATCTAGAGTGAGATAGTATTGTAAAGTGGTTTTGATTTGCATTTCCCTAATGCTGAATGGTGTTGAGCATTTTTTCATGTTTCTGTTTGCCATTCATATATTTTCCTTTGAGAAATACCTATTTAGCTCCTTTGCCCATTTTTTAATTGGGTTACTTGTTTTTTTTTTTACTGTTAAGTTGTTGGAATTCCTTGTATATTCTGAATATTAATCCTTTGTCAGGTGTATAATTTGCAAATTTTTTCTCCCACTCTGTTGGTTGTTTTTGCTCTGTTAATTGTTTCTTTTGCTGTGCAGAAACTTTTTAGTCATGAAAGCATGGACTGTCTGCTTCACTCACCATTT
>NW_007900640.1:0-510 GCF_000696425.1 Galeopterus variegatus
TTGTTTAGTCATTGTGGCAGGGGGTATCATGGTCCACTTGTTCCACCCTGATGTCTGGCCTGGATTCTGAAGTGACTGCCAATTCTGGGCAGTGGGGATCAGCCTGGGCTGGGGGTTCCATGGCACCTGCCTGTTCTGGCATGGCTGGCTTGGGGCATAGGGGCCTGGCAGCTCTCGGGCCTCTCTGGGTGGCAAGGACTGGAGTGCGCTGGGGTCCCGTGGCATCTGCCTGTTCTGCTGTGGCTGACTTGGGGTGTGTGGGCCCATCAAATACATTTCTAAATGAAGAACTATTCAAATGCTAAGGATATATCCAATATATTATAAAGGATATAGTGTCAAGCACATCAACCAAAAATTTACTGTCTCATAGTTAAAGAATCCCTTATATCTCGGCCTCAACCTACTTTATATCAAAATATATTTTTGCTATATCAAAAATAAATAAGATAATTGTTTATATTTCTCTCAATGCCATATGTTTATATTTCTCTCAATGATATATGGCTC
>NW_007900641.1:0-510 GCF_000696425.1 Galeopterus variegatus
GCCAAGTCGGTACCTTTCATTGCTGTGCGTCTGCAGGTGAGTGTCTCACCTTCTCTGAAGCCTGTTGGCAAAGACTTTATACACACCTGCTCCTGATCTCAGCCACTGTCCCTGCAGAGAGCCCTCCCTCACCGAGTCCTGCCCTACCCCCACATGGCAAAATCCACACCCTTGTAGGATCCTCCATGTCCCCCCGTCCCCTCCCTCCCCTCCCCTCCTCTGTCTCTCCCCCTCGGTCTCTCTGCTCCAGTCACATGGGCCTCCTCGCTGTTCCTCTGACACACCAGGCTCGGTCCTGCCTCAGGACCTTTGCACGTGCTGTTCCACCATCTGGAAGGTCCTCCTCCCATTCGTCCCATGGCTGGCTCTCCTTCCCGAGTCAGCTCTCGGCTTAAATGCCACCACCTCCTCAGAGAGGCCCTTTCCGACCACCCGGGGCTAATGAAGCCTCCCTGGTCCTTCCTTTCACTCCACATCATGTTCTGTGTCCTTCCCAGCAATTACAGTTGA
>NW_007900642.1:0-510 GCF_000696425.1 Galeopterus variegatus
TCATTGCTGTGCACAAAGAAACTTCACAAGAAATGTATAAATTTCTAACTAAAATTAATAAATGAATGTAGCAAGGTCACTGGATTAAAAGCCAAGATACAAAAATCAGTTGTGTTCTATGTACATACAGAAGGTAAGATTTAAAAATACCATTTGCAATAGCATTAATATCAACTACCTATAAGTAAATCTAATAAAGGAGACACCATGTCTCTAAATGAAAAGCTATAAAGCATTGTGAGAAAAAAACTGAAGACTTAAATAAAGAGAGGTAGGCCTAAATTGAGAGACCTAATAGTGTCAAAATATCATTTTTTAAGTTAATTCGTAAATATGTTCTAAAAAATTTATTTTATGTATTTTATTTTTATTTGTTTATTTTTTAAATTTTATTTTGTTGATATACAATGTGGTCGATTATTGTGGCCCATTACTGAAACCTCCCTCCCTCCTCCCTCTCCCACTCCCCACCCAAAAATGTCCTTTCTGATTGCTTGTTGTGTCAACTTC
>NW_007900643.1:0-510 GCF_000696425.1 Galeopterus variegatus
GCACTGAAATTCTTCACCATTTGATTAGCACTTAGATTTATTTTTACAATTTTTTTGAGAATTTTTTATCCTTTTACAGCAAGATTGGTCTGAATAAATTGCCTCATCATTTCCAGATACAGAAGTCTTGGCTGCCGTGTAATTTCTACCTCACTATGAAGTCTTAATTCAGATCTTCATATTTTTCCTATCAGATATGTTAAAATGATGTAATTACCTTTCCACTGGTCCATTCTTTTATAAATCATCCATGTGTGTTAGGAACTGTATTACAATAGTTGATTATCTCACTGCTACCCTGAGGTAGGAACTACCTTCATTTCAAAGACGGTAAGGTTGACTCTTTGAGACGCTGTTAATTTTCTGGAGTCGTAGCAGTGGAGCAGGCACTGCAATGTAGGTTTTTTGACTCCAGAACTCCTGTTTGTGATGACCACGCCTCTGGTTGCCACACTACTGCAGTCAAGTGTATCCATCTGTGGCACATTGTGAGAGCTGAGAGAAAGGTCC
>NW_007900644.1:0-510 GCF_000696425.1 Galeopterus variegatus
CTTAAAACTCAGGCATCCTGGTTTAGATGTCCCGGTTCCCCAATCCCCACTTTCAGAGTTCTGGTTCCCAGTCAGTGCAATGCACCTGGTTCATTGCTAATCTTCTGAACGGTGTCCCCACCCTTGAGCCTTACACCTAGACCTGGGGAAGGCCAGGTCAAGCTGCTGTCCCCTCTCAAGTCCAAGGCAGACATCAGTATTGATCATGAAAATCAAATGGCTAAGGATCATTTTAATGCTAATTCAATCAAAATTCAGGGAAAAACAGAAGTTGATCTGCAGAAATCCTAATTCTAGACAACTTTCCAGAAATTCACTCTCCTAAAAGTGCATACACTCCTCACCTGGATGTGATAGTGCTGTTTCTGCTCCAGAATGTGCCTAATCAGTTCTTTCAACAATCAGACACCAAACACAGGACAATTCTCCATTGACAGCGGGCATTCAGTGACACACTACCAACAACTGCTCATGCTTGAAAGTCATGGCAAGAAGAAAACATACTAGAAG
>NW_007900645.1:0-510 GCF_000696425.1 Galeopterus variegatus
TGAAGTCCAGAATCTAAGATTTCTTATTCTATTTAAGAACACTTTTGAAAGGCTTTAAGGGATTCTGCCTTCTTCTCAATGGAATGGAGATCATGGACATTGAAAAGACATGTTAAAATGTCTTTTTCAAAATTAATTGTTCCCAGTTTTTCTATTTTGGGTCTATTCATTATGAAACGGAAATCACTAGGACCATTCTTTCTTTTGGAAGATATTTGTCATGTGTCATGAATCTGTATGGCTGACTTTGGATGGGAAACTTTAAAAACATGGATTATATATTTGATACTCTCCCTATTCATTATAGTCTGCATTTGAAATCCAAATTATGATGATGTAGTAATCTGTATTCATTCTTTACCATGACTAGATAAGTTTACCTAGAATTTTCTCTCTTTATTGGAAAATATTTTGATTTGCTACAACATAAAAATATTTGTCAAGTTGTATTTCTGAAAATCCAGAGAAAATTTTCTTCTGCTTGTTTACATTCTGTCTAGTATTCACTGT
>NW_007900646.1:0-510 GCF_000696425.1 Galeopterus variegatus
AAAAAAAAAAGCCTAAAGAGAGCAGCATGCATTTCTAAAAATCAGGGTGTGAGAATTTTAATGACTCTTTTTTTGCTTAATTAAACTGCTTTTATGGTTCCTTTGGCAGACGTCTGAGAACCAAATGACTAATTAAGAACAGAAAGAGCAGTTTTCTCCTTGTCTTTATTAGAGGGCATATAAGGAGAATGAGTTTTGAGTAAACTATTAATTCTGAAGTTCACTGAGTGCTCCATGATGGCTAAAGAAACCTTCTGAGTGGCTGGGGAAGGCTCGGGTACTTCCCAGATTCTGACTTCTTAACAAGTCCAATCCTCTAACACCTCCACGACAGTCTTTACTGTAAACACTAGAGTTCAAAAATCTAACGCTCAAAAGCTGTTGAGTTATAGGGCTCCAAGAGCCCCGTTGGGATGTGCCGAAGCTGGTTTGTTCGGGTCCGTGAACACTGGATATTAAACTTCCAGGGATTTTTGATGAGCAGGTTGTTAAACACAGGAGCCAATAAAA
>NW_007900647.1:0-510 GCF_000696425.1 Galeopterus variegatus
GGAAGCAAAGGAGAGGTCATTATTTACCAGCCTATTTACCAGTGGTCCTCCAGAACAAAAATTTGCATGATTTTCACTTTCTGTTGATTGCCACTGCATGGGAGTCCCCAATTCACACAAAAATTACAGTCTATGTAAGGGGGATAGTATCTTAGAGGAGGGAGACCCAGATGAACAATCATAAGAGGTGGGTCTTCCTGAGGCTGAGCCAGTGGATGATAAAAAAGAAAACCATGACAAAAGCATAACAAGAATTCCAAAGGCAATGTTAGTAAGGCTCAAAAAAGACTTTACAAAAGTGCAAGATATCTGAATTTAAATACTTGGTAAATTAATTTAAAAGTATGGTCAGAGCTGAGCACTGAATTAACATTCTAATTAATATTTAAATGAAAAGTATCTCATAATCCATAGTAAAAATAGAAAAAAGAAACAGAAATCATTAGTGAAAAATATAGTCAATTCAAATGATAAATCTAGGGGCCGGCCCGCTGGCACACTGCTACAGTG
>NW_007900648.1:0-510 GCF_000696425.1 Galeopterus variegatus
GGTTTTCATAATGAAAAGCCATCATCGATATCTGGAGGAACCCCAGGTTATGAATGGAGCATGTAGGGTTTTTTCATTTAGCAAATATGTGCCACAGAGCAGCAGAGGTATGAGAACCTCTGGCCAGCAGCCTAAAGATGTTCTGCATTGGGAAACTGCATCTCTGAAACTGGGAATAATAGAATATGGACTCTGTAGGAAATTAATACTTGGAGTTTTTTTTTTTTAACATTTATTGTAATTCAAATTGCTAATGTCAGCCAACATGGCTAATGTCAGTAAGAACCTAATACTTCAAGCTTCTGCTTAAAACCATTTATTTATTCTGATCCAAATGTTGATGTCAAATTGCATAGCAAGTGAACAGAAGTTAAGGACCTAGGTGGGGTATGCTCTGACGGCTTGTTATGCACTGCCTGAAACGTCTTTATCAATAAAGGACTTGTTCCCTTGGCTGCTGGGAGGGCTGCTGGAGAGTGGCTCTTGGCTGTAACTCTTCTTTGGGATTGT
>NW_007900649.1:0-510 GCF_000696425.1 Galeopterus variegatus
TAGGGAACATAAAGCATCCATTATTGTGCAGTTCTATTTCAGATAATAGATATTCTGAACTCGAAATAGTGTGTGTTATATTCAATAATTCTTCTCATACTTAACCTATAACATTCCTCTTAAGAGTTGTCAAATGCCAAGGAAATCACCTCCTCTGCGATTTCTCATTCAAACCTTGTATGCTGATTTTTGTCAAAATATTTTTTTTTCCAATTTGGAAGAGAATCTGACTCCCTGAACTCTTCACCGTTATGTTTTAATTGTATTCACAGGACAAATTTTCTTCCAAATAAACAAACATCTGTATATCTTGCCCCAGATTTATCTCTAAAACGATCCATCCTGTCTTGATCTGACATAGGATTGAATCTTCTTGGAAACTCTCCACAGGTCCATCTTTAACCCTCTATAAATCTGATGACCAGAGAAAAGTACGGTATTCATTTTTGTTCACCTTTCTTAATTGTTATTATTCACATCAGTTCAAGGCAGTTGATTTTCCTACTTTTG
>NW_007900650.1:0-510 GCF_000696425.1 Galeopterus variegatus
TTTAATTTTTTCCTGTTTTAATATAACTTGGTTGGATCACTAAAAAGTGTATCATATTTTTCCTTTTTTTCATGATATAAAAAAAGAAATATACATTCAAAAGTCTTCATCTGAGTCTTGCTTTCTGGTACCAACCACATATAATTTTCTTAGTTGTTTTCAACTTGCAGTTTCCAAAATATCTTTACATACTAGGATTCTGATGCTCTTCTTAATTTATTTGGTCATGATTAACATAGAATGAGAATTTAGCTTATTTATATAATACTCCCATTTTCCCTCCATCACATTCCCAATATATTTTTATCTCTATTTTAGATTCTCAATTTCTTATCTTTCTACCTTTAAAAGACTATCTGAGCACGTTTATCTCATGTTTCTCCATCTTAAGGCAGTGTCTCTGGCAGCCCACTTGGGTGGGAAGAGGCCACTAGCACAGTTACCTTCTGTAAGGACAAACATTAAAAAGAAGAGGCTTAGATCTTCCTGTTGAAAATAAGGAGACTCCCT
>NW_007900651.1:0-510 GCF_000696425.1 Galeopterus variegatus
CATTTTTCACATAGCTGGTCACACTTACTTTATTTGAAACCAATAATGCCATAAAACTTAATTATTCAACTGCTTTAACTCCAAAAACCATCCCATTTAAGGAGGGTTTAACTGTTCTTATCTTAATTTTGTTTTTCTTTCAGCAAATACCAAGTGTGACAAGCTTTTCTCCAGATAAAAATCATTCCATATAATAGAGCATTAAATTTTTCTTTCAATTTCTCTCTATATAAAGCAGCTCCATTTCCCACTGGATACCCCACACATCACTTGATGCCTGATGTCTGAAGCCCATTCTAGATCTGTGTTGCTTTCAGCAGGTGCTAGATAGCACTTTTTGGGTTAATTTACAAAAACATTTAACAGTTTAAATTGTTAACACGCAATTGGAACCACTTCCTTTTCTACCCATTGCCTCTTCCAGTGTTCTGAATCCTCATGACCCTTTCCCAAAATGTGTCCCCAACATGCCTATTTACATGACTCTCAGGCACCAGAGGCTTGCATGCC
>NW_007900652.1:0-510 GCF_000696425.1 Galeopterus variegatus
AGATAGATTACATTACAGTGTTTGATCATTGTTTTGTTTCATTACATTTTGATTCTAGAAATGGTGAGGTTACTGTGTTTTGATGTGGGTGTTGCCCAGATGTTTATCAGTGACCCATTTACAAACCATGTTCTGAAGTAGGTTACTTCTGTAAATGACTAATATTATCCGTTAGTCATTCCACACTCATTGTACATATATTGAGAAATCACTAATATGTTCTAAACTATAAATTTTTTTTGTGGTAGCCAAAGTGTAACAGAAAGCACATGGAGTCTGAAAGTCAGATAGACTGAGTTCAGTCCCTCTTGAATTCTCACCAAAAATCCCAGAGGTGCAAATATGAGTAAGAGACCTCCCCAGTGGTGAATCTAATTGGGAGGACATATTGAAATAAACTATGGTAGAAGAGACAGTAGAAGTGTGGAACACGCACTATGAAAATAGAAAGGAAGGAGAGACTATTAAGAAAACAGGTTCTACGCTCTAGGAAATTTACATGGTAATTAA
>NW_007900653.1:0-510 GCF_000696425.1 Galeopterus variegatus
ATCTCTTAAGTTCTGGACTGGTTCTAAGATTCCTAGAGTAATCCTTTAAAGAAGGCTTACATTTCCTGCCTTAAAGCACTTTGATTATCTAGAATCATTACAGTCTAAAATTTTGTTTAATAATAATTAACACTCCAATTAATATAGGCACCTGATGTTTTTAAAAATATATATGAGTTGAAGCTTAAGACCAGGAAGTAACTTCAAATTCAACATATGGAAACCTTCAGGGTTTTGATAAAATTGTATTTTATTCTCTTTAAACAAAATATCACATAATATAATAGATCTTTTGGTCACTGTTCTCTGTTAGGAGTAAGAGACTTTATAGATATAAAGAGACTGTCATAGAATATAGAGAATCTATCAACAACCGAAATATTCAGGCAAAGTTGATTTATTTTATATTTTTCTGAAGCATCACCCTGAACTATTTTAAATACTAAATGAACTATTAGTATTGCTACTAATAACTGAAAATTAGCAGTCTTCAGAATAATTCCTCATATC
>NW_007900654.1:0-510 GCF_000696425.1 Galeopterus variegatus
CTCTTGACAAATAGGGCTGCACAATAGAACTCACCCTAAAAGCATTAATTATTGTTCATGAGTCTTGGGTCAGTTGGGAATTTCTGGTATTAGCTGTGCCCACACATCTGCAGTTGGCTATGGATTGGAGGGGCAACTCTGCTGATCTTGGCTGGGTTGTATCACATGCTTGGAGGTGGGCTAGCTGCAGGCTGGTCTAGAAAGGCATTGGCTAGGATAATAAGTTTGTATGCTATTGGGTCTCTTATTCTCCAGCTTGCTAGTCTGGACTTTTTTTACATGGCATCAGCAGGGTTATAAAAGAACCAACAGCATTGTTCTTTTATAAAAAGAACAGCATATAAAAGAACAAGACTTCTTGAGACCTCAACTTGAAACTAACGAAACGTCACCTCTGCTGCATTCTATAGGACAGAGCAAGTCACAAGGCCAGCACATTTTCAAGGCCCGGGTAAATAGAGTTGACTGCTTACTGGTGGGGGTGGGGTGGGGGAGTGTTGAAAAGTCACA
>NW_007900655.1:0-510 GCF_000696425.1 Galeopterus variegatus
AGAGGCTGGCTGCAAAGGCCATAACTGGTGGGGCAGCCCTGCCAGCCTCATCAAAGGCCAGGGCTGGAGCATCAGAAGAGGAGAGCTGAGCTGAGTGGCAGGCTGCCCAGGAAGTGGGCACAGGGCCTGTCCAGCGGGACAGGCAAAGAGGCAGGGGAAGCTCTCGGACAGCTGGGTAGGTTGGGGGCCAGCTAGGCCAGGGGTCGAGGATGGGCTGGAAGTCAGAGTCCTGCTGAAGAACGGCTGTGGGTCTTTGGTCAGGTGTTTACCCTCTCTGGGCTGCAGGGATCACATGATAAAGAAGTGTTTTCTTCTCCTCGCCTTCCTGGACAAATCCCAAACAGGTGAAACTCTTCCAAGGGAAGACGGTCTTGGGAAAATATAGGAAAAATGGTCAGGGCCCCTCAGATGTTCAGAATCTTGCCAAGCATTTGATGTAAATATGCGCATGCGCCCAGGTGTTCCTTGGTTATTGCCTAGTGTAATTGCACATGTGCACCCAGGTGTCCT
>NW_007900656.1:0-510 GCF_000696425.1 Galeopterus variegatus
GAAGACCTGGATGCTCGCCCTGCCCTTCTGCGTCCAGCTTGTCTGTCACACAAGTTCTCTTGTGTGTTGCTCTTTCCTCAACACACATGCACATCCCAGCTACAGTAACAGCGACACCTGTGGAGAGCCTACTACGTGCCAGGCACTGTCCATGTACACATTGCACTACGTTTACTTGCTCCTGCCAGTGGCCTTATGAGGTGGGTACCATTTAACAGCTGAGAACACAGAAGTCCAGAGAGGTTAAGCAATTTGCCAACAGTCACACAGCTACCGAGCACTTGGGCAGGAGTTCAAAGCCACCAGTGCCCAACTTACTAGCCACTGTGTGATCCCCTCCAGACAGCCACCTGCAACTCCCTTGTCTCAATTCCGTGTTTAGCATAAAGTGTCAATATATTCTCAGAAGAATGTTCTTCCTCCAACCTTTGTATACAATAAAAAATTGTTTATATTCGCACCAATCCTTTTTTAGTATTTCTTCAGTTCCAAATATTTAATTTCTTGAAT
>NW_007900657.1:0-510 GCF_000696425.1 Galeopterus variegatus
CAATTTGTGTTTGAAAAGCCTTGGTCTTTATAAGTAAGGACACTCTACCGATTAGAGCACTTGGGAGAGCTCGAATTCACCACTTAATAGACCAAAGGATACACCTCTCCGAGCTGTTATAGTTCATCCTATAATTGACCTGACAGGCAATGGCTGTGCTTCCTTATTTCGGGCACGGGAAGCAGTGCTTTATTAATATAATGAACAATCATGCTGAGGAGGCAGGGTATAAAATACATAACACAATTTTATAGGTGTCAGGATTACTAAGTCAGTTGTGAATATTTCTGATAGGCATTTTTATCTAGTTGAGTATGATTGAATGTAATGGTCTACTCTATTTGAGCAAATCCTCCTGCCATTTGAAGGCTAGATTGCAGCAATTTTTTGTGTGTCACTGCTAAAGTGCAATAGCTACACTGAATATTTGTCCAAAAAAATGCTTTAATTTTTTTTTTTGTTTAACTAAAAACATGTTCTCAAAGTCAACAGGTAACTAAACTACAACAT
>NW_007900658.1:0-510 GCF_000696425.1 Galeopterus variegatus
GGGATTATCCAGCAAAAAGACGTAACAATCATGAATATATATGCACCCAACACTGGAACACCCAGATACATAAAGCAAACACTATTAGGCCTAAAGAAAGAGACCCCAGTTAAGAACATGAAAACACAAGCCAAAAACTGGGAGAAAAACCTTTGCTCATCCTACATCTGATGAAGGTCTTGTATCTAAAATAAATAAAGAACTAAAAATATTCAAGACTAAAAAACTGAAAATCCAATTATAAAAACGGGAAAATTATAAAAATGGGAGCTCCGCCCTCGAGACCTTTCTAGCTGCTGCTGAGGACTACCAGAGACACAGGGAGCCTCACAGGACCCAGGCAAGTGAGCCCCAACCCAAGAGACCCCACCAGCTGATGCTGAGGCCCCACCAGAGATAGGAAGCCACACCATCAACAACACTCCCTACCACTGCTGCAAACACCAGTGCAGAATGAGTGGGCCATGATAACCACTGCCACAGCAACTGTGGCTACAAGGGTGGCTCGCT
>NW_007900659.1:0-510 GCF_000696425.1 Galeopterus variegatus
CCACCGGGCCGGCCCTCTACAAACTTTTTGAAGTACTCTTTCATACAGATGCCTGGTCCTCATAGCCCACAGATTCTTATTCACTAGATTTGATCTAGAGCCTGGAGATATTTTTGTTTAAGCTTCCCAGCTGATTTTTTAATTGTGGTAAAATATGCACAATTCCCAGAAGATTTTGATGCACAGCCAGGTGTAGGAACTGAGAGAGACAGACTCTGAGCATGCCCACCTGGCTGCAGACTCAGAAGGAAATTCATAGCATCAAATTCACTTGGTAATAGTAGAAAGGAAGCTTGGGCTGCAAGGCAATGGTCTTCGGTAGCTCATGGAGGACTCTGTATTTCAGCCAGTAGGAAATGGAGAGCGCTGGCAAGTTTTTGAGGAGGGGAGTGGTGAGAGATAAGTTTTATAAAAATAGGCGATAGAGCAAGAAATGACAGTGTGTCTGTATTGGGATGCATATTTCTTGAGCACAGCCATACCCAACACACTGTACCAGGGGTCTGGAAA
>NW_007900660.1:0-510 GCF_000696425.1 Galeopterus variegatus
TGATAAGGCATTTATAGTTTTTAATTAAAGGGGGAAGAGGGAGGGAAAAAAAAACCCCTCTTACCGTCAGATAGAGCGTGCATGTGAATGTGAATATGGGCTCAACTCTGTGGAGATCTGGGCGAGGGGTTTCAAAGGGACCACCTCCCTCGTCCCGCTCCAGCCCTCTCCGTCCCCAATGTGGGCTGCTTGTGGCCCTTTCCCTCTTGATTCCTGTCTTATCAGTCTGGGTGCCTGGGTTGGGGGAACGTGAGGGTGCCATGAAAAGGTGGCTTAAATAACAGAAATTTATTGTCTCACCTTCTGGAGGCCAGAAGTCTGGGGTCAGGGTGCTGGGTGGGCACTGCTTCCTGTGCAGGTGCCGGGGAAGGATCTGTCCAGGCCTCCCTCCTAGGTCATTCCTTGGCTTGTGGCAGCAGAACTCCCATCCTCACACGGTGTTCTCCCTGTGTGTGTGTCTGTGCCCAAATTTCCCCCTTTTATAAGGACATCGCTCATTTTGGATTAGGG
>NW_007900661.1:0-510 GCF_000696425.1 Galeopterus variegatus
TCATATCAATTGATGTAGTAAAAAGCATTTGACAAAATTCGACCTCCATATATAAATAGGAACTCTCAGCAACCTAAGAATATAAGGGAACTCTCTCAACCCGATAAAGGTCATCTGCAAAAAACCAACAGCAAACATCATACTCAAGGATGAAAGACTGAATGCTTCTTCACTAACATCAGAAAAAAGGGAAAAGATACCCACTCTCACCACTCTTATTCTACATCATACTGGATGTCCTAAAAGGTGTAATAAATCAAGAAAAATAAATAAATAAAAGGCTTACAGATTGGAAAGCAAGAAAAGAAACTGTTATTTGTGGACCACGTGACTGTCTATGTAGAGAATCCCAAGACACCCACCATAAAACCTTTAGAACTAATAAATGAGTTGAGCGAGGTCGCAGGATACAAGGTCAGCACCCCATAAACAATTGTATTTTTTTTTTCACTTTACAAATAGAGTTTTATTTTTCACTGTTTTTTCTAAAAGCCTAACAATCTCTGTACA
>NW_007900662.1:0-510 GCF_000696425.1 Galeopterus variegatus
GGGGGTGGCTGGTTAGCTCAATTGGTTAGAGCACAGTGTTCTAATGCCAAGGTCAAAAAGAAAAGAAATAAAAAGCTAAAAAGTTATCACTGTTTTGTTTTTTTCCCCAATCCTTACACTTTTTAATTTTTTTATTTCTTATCTTACAGTGGCAAATAGAAGCAGTTACAGCAGCCAAGTGTATCTTTATTTTCTATTTTTAAAGGGAATGCTTTTAGTATTTCATCACAAAATGATGTTTGCTATAGGGTTTTGGTAGACAGAAGTTCCCTTCTTCATTGTTGTCGTAATGGAACCATAATATGATTAACAGAAAAATACTAACAGATAGAAAATATCCAGTTTAATGGCAAAGGAAAAGGAAATTTACAGAGATGTTTTCATAAAGCAGGAGATAACATATTCTTCTCTCAGATAGAGGTAGGATTTGACAGGTCCTCCAAAGTTTCCCATGGAAATACAATGGTGGACAGGCGTTGATGATGGGTGGGATGGAGGGATGAGAAGAAG
>NW_007900663.1:0-510 GCF_000696425.1 Galeopterus variegatus
TATAGCCAGGAACCATTTCCTGCCCACCCTGAATACTTCCTGCTTGTTTCGTGTTCTCAACGTAACCTTTAACTCCGAACTCATATTGGAGGAATGGAAAGCATTACTGAAGAAATCAACAGACTACGGCCAGGGGACCGAATCCAGCCTTCCACCCATCCTTGGAAATAAAGTTTGATTGGAACACGGTCATGCCCATTCTTTACATATTTATATATGAGGATACTTCAAAAAAATTCGTGGAAGAAGTTATATTATCTTTTAATTCTATTTTGCCATGAACTTTTTGAAGTACACCATTACTTCCTATGGCTGTTTTTGTACTAAAACAGCAGAATTGAGTAGTTGCAGCAGACACTGTATGACCTACAAAGCTTAAAACACTTCCTACCTGGTCCCTTCTAGAAAAAGTTTGTCACACCTTGAATCAGATGATTCGTTCCACATGGAAATAGGAAGGAAGAGAATTAGATGGACTCATTGCTTGTGCCTGTGGTGTGTGTGCGTGTG
>NW_007900664.1:0-510 GCF_000696425.1 Galeopterus variegatus
GAGTCACCTCGCTGTGTGGCTTTCAGTGAGTATGACCTACCTCGTGTGGATAACAGTGAGAGAGTTCTGGCCCCAGAGTGGCACTCACTAGCATCACTTCCCGACCACCTGGTGCCCTTTCCTTTGCTCCTCTGCCATCTTCCCAACTTGCTCTGGTGGCTGGCGGATGGGCCTCATTCCTTTCAGAACATGAATTATTAATTTAGAGGCAAATACACCTGCGTACCCATCATGGATAGAGGAAATGTAGTTCTGAGGTTAAGAAACAAGACTTTTGAACCAGGAAGCCCTGGATCAATCTACTGGAATGACCTTTGGCAAGTTCACTCCTTCAGGGGACAGTGACCTAAGTGGAAAATTGGGATTGTAGGTTTCGAGAACTGATGAGATAGTACATGTTAAGTCATTTTTACGGAGTCTAGTGTAGAGTCTATCCACAATTAATGTCGACTGTCCTACTCCTCCTTCCCTTGTTATTGTTAGCATGGTTTGTGTTATTTTATAGCCATT
>NW_007900665.1:0-510 GCF_000696425.1 Galeopterus variegatus
CACACACACACACACACACACACACACACACACACGTACACTGTTCCCACAACCCTACAAATGAAAGAAGGAAACACACTTATGCTAGTTTAAAATTAAACTTGCCCAAACCAAATAAGATGATGAAAATTCCCCTTGTGGTTGTCACCATGTCGATCCAGTTTTCCCTGATGCAGAAGTTAAATACCAGTCCTTGATTGGAGATTAAGAGAAAGGAATAGACTACAAAGTGAAGTAATTTCTGGGATCACAAACTCACGGATAAGACCTTCATTAGCTGTAATAAAGCTCAGAGAATTCAGGGTGTAACAGTTAATTCCAACAGTTCTGTCTGAATTGTAAAGCAGCACATGACAATGAATATAATTGATGTAGCTGAGTTGACTAGTTAATACTCTGATACTGTCACTTACTAGGTATAGGTTCTTAGCCAAGGTATCTAACCACTCTGAGCTACAGTTTCTACTCATGTGTAAATCAAGGTTGATAACATCTACCCCACAGTGTTGC
>NW_007900666.1:0-510 GCF_000696425.1 Galeopterus variegatus
TTATACAGGAGTACTTTCATTGCCATTCATACTGCTAGTTTGATGCTTAAAGTTGTTATAATATTTATAGTTCTTACAGATGGTAGATTTATATTGTCCTCTAGCGCAATTTTACCGTCTGACAGCTCAGAAATACTCTCATTTTGCAGCTAGTGGAGCCTCAGAGCACTGTTGTCATGTTTTCTACCGTTCTTGGATTGTTCTCTTTATTCTGAAAAGTGACTTTGCTTCCTTTTGGTACAGTCCCAGATACCAGTATGAAGAATCCCGATTGGATTGCACCTTCATCTTGGTTGTTACAGAAAACTTGCAGTCATTTTTCTTTGGTTTAATTTCTGTTAAGTTTGGGTACTTTACCCAGATAAAATAAAGCAAAGGGGTGGGATTCCCTTATTGTAAATTAGGTATTCTTAAAATTGTTATTATCCTGTAGGCCCTAGTCCTAGTATTGTACTTTTATTAGCCTACTGGAGCAGGACAAGTACGCAGTTTTCCACATTCAAAATTGAG
>NW_007900667.1:0-510 GCF_000696425.1 Galeopterus variegatus
GCGGTCCCATGTATCCCAGTCGAACAAGGGACTCTCCGGAAGCCAGGGGGCTACCTTACGTAAGGTTTCCCATGTTTTTAATACTTGAGCATCAGTCAGGGCAAGCCCCCGGCTTTTAAGAAGCATGGGGAAAGACTCTAAAGCTGGATTGGGTTTAGAGGAAGAAGACTGCCCCATATTTTATGGTGGTACACTCACCCGAAGACCGATTGGCCCGTCAGCGATGTGTTTGAAGAGTTCAATAGGCCTCACACGGGGCACCAGTTTTTGGTTCCTCACCACCGGGGACCAACAACACAGGGTGGGAAGGGACCCCGGACCAGCCGTCGGTAACCTCTCGTGTGGCTGAGTGGGATGATGAGTGTCGCAGGCCCGATCCCCTCCGCACTTCGGCCCCGGGGACAAAGAAAGAACACCGAACCAGGAGAGCGGTCAAAGCCGGAACTCTTTTTATTACAGCAAGCAGGGGTTTTTATAAGGTACCAGGGGCGGGGGAGCTCTTATCCAATA
>NW_007900668.1:0-510 GCF_000696425.1 Galeopterus variegatus
TCTAGTTTTCTAAAAGTTCAATGTATTACTGTGATTGTTGTTTGTTTCTTTCTTTCCCTCTATCTCTCTTTATTGTTCATCTATTTATTTAATAAAAAATAAATTAAAAATATTATTTTATATTTACTTCATTACATTTATTTTCTTTCACTTCATCAAAGTTTTGTATTGTCATAATGAACATTTTTTACAAGATTGAAAAAAATTAATAGAATGGTAGGAATAAGGCAATACCTTTCAATAACAACCATGAATGTAAATGGATTGAAAACCCCACATAAAAGATATTGACTGACTGAATGGATTAAAAAAAATAGGATAATAGTGAAGGGATGTAAGAAGACATTCTACACAAATGGAACCCAAAACAAGCAGGAGTCATCATACTTATATCAGATAAAATAGACTTCAATCCAAAAACTGTACAAAGTCAAAGAAAAACATTATACGATGATAAAAGGATCAATGCAGCAAGAAGATAAAACAATTATATAAATATAGATGCACCCA
>NW_007900669.1:0-510 GCF_000696425.1 Galeopterus variegatus
CAGGATCCAATCCCAGTACTCCCTTGAGAATTACTTGTAAGGGTGGTCGTGTGTTGATGAAGTCCTGCAGTTTTTGTTTGTCTGAGAAATATACTATTTTTCCTTCATTTCGGAAGGACAGCCTTGCTGGGTACAGTATTCTTGGCTGGCAATCTTTGTCTTTTAGTATTTTGAATATATCATCCCATTCCTTTCTAGCCTTTAGGGTTTGTGCTGAGAAGTCTGATGTTAACCTGATTGGAGCTCCCTTACAGGTGATTTGACGCTTCTCTCTTGCAGGTTTCAAGACTCTCTCTTTGTCCTTGAGTTTTGCCGTTTTGAGTATAATATGTCTTGGTGAAGCCCTTTTTGGGTTCAATACGTTTGGAGATCATTGAACTTCTTGGATCTGAAGATCTGTGGTTTTTCTTATGTCTTGGAAGTTTTCTGCCACTATTTTGTTGAATATATTTTCAATACATTCACCTTTTTCCTCCCTTTCTGGAATACCCATGATTCGGATATTTGAGC
>NW_007900670.1:0-510 GCF_000696425.1 Galeopterus variegatus
CCTCCTCAGGCACTTCACAGAGCATTTCCTCTGAAAGCTCAGTGTCATTGAAGAGACATGCAGTGATTGACCTTCTGGATCTCCAGGACCATTGCAGGGATATAACCAGGGTCCCTTTTCCTGCAGACTATAACCTCACTATGGAGTCTCCTTGGTTTCTTACTCAGTTAACACACTTTTCGCTGTCACCTTTTAATGTTTGCTCTTCTCTGTGTTAGAAAACAAGGTATCATCAGCCGTTTTTAGCAGCAGAAACATAGCAAAAGCTAGAAAATGTCTCTGCATCCTTTTTTTTTTTTAAGTAGAAAGCTGGGCTTCTAAGGACTGCAGATCCATGTAGTGTTTCTATTTTTGTAGTCTTTTGTATATTAGTAGAAGTCCCATCAGAATCCTTTAATCTGACTTTCACCACCCATTTCCTATTTGGGTGTCTGTATCCTATTAATGATTTCTCCTTGACCCTCCCAATTCTCCTCCCAGGAATCAGCTCTTAGGAAGTTTTATACTTGA
>NW_007900671.1:0-510 GCF_000696425.1 Galeopterus variegatus
CACAGAGAGAAACACCCAGTGACAGGGGCAGGGGAGTCCAGAAGAGACAGGCAGAGGGACGAGGACAGGCTGAGAGGCCAGGATTAGGAACCACATACACAGAGAGCCTGGGAGGGGACCAAAAATATGCAAGACAGACTTGTGTGAGTGTGTGTGTGTGTGTGTGAGTGTGTGTGTGTGTGTGTGTGTGAGAGAGAGAGAGAGAGAGTGTGTGTGTGTGTGTGTGAGTGTGTGTGTGTGTGTGTGAGTGTGTGTGTGTGTGTGTGAGTGTGTGTGTGTGTGTGTGAGTGTGTGTAGGAGAGAAGCCACCAGTGACAGTCACATCCGGGTCCAGCAAACATGAGGCTGCTGCCAACCGGGCCGAGCAGTCCCATTTGCCTCTGCTGGGCACTGGGGAGGCCAGCAACAGTTTCCTTTTGTGCCCTGGATACAATTCATAAAGGGAGCATTTAGTCCATTCAGGATGCTACACCAAAAATACCATAAAGTGGGTGGCTTATATACAGAAAT
>NW_007900672.1:0-510 GCF_000696425.1 Galeopterus variegatus
GCCCCTCGCTATCAGGGCGTTTTCACACTCTGTGAACACTAGATGGGGCTATTGAGCCTTGAAAAGCGTTCCCGCAGGGTGTGTAATTGTTCTTTCTTTCTTTCTTTATTTCTGAGATTCCGCCTCCTTTTGCCGGCCCCCTCCCCACTCTGTGTGCTCAGGACAAGGCTGAGGCGTATCTTCTACAAACCTTGACTTGCAGTTTAGTCATCAAAGTTGTGCCCTGCCCCGCCCTGCCCAGCAGGTATCCTGACTCTCTGACTACCGGGAGTGAACTCCTCGGGGGAGGGTCCCTCAGCACACACTTCCTCTTTGACTCCCCCCCGCACGGGTCGGCCTTTCGGGAGAGCTTGCTAGTAAATTCAATGTAGCTCTAGAGGTCTCTGGGCTCCCCTCTCCCCACCAGAAATCAGTTAGGGGTTCTTCCAAACTCAGGCCCCCAGAGATGTAATCTGCCTCCCGGAAACAGGTAGTTTACCTGGGGCCGACCCCCAGGGTGTGGCAGAGAGA
>NW_007900673.1:0-510 GCF_000696425.1 Galeopterus variegatus
TTTCTACATCTGGGTGCTGGCCGTAGGAAGAGGGACTCAGAAACACATCATTTTCAGATTTTTCAATAACTAAATTTTTTCTCAATTTCATGGAATAAACATGTGCTGCCAATCTCACCAACTACCAATTCATTCATTCATTAATCATTTATTTAACGAGCCTTAGTTGAGCTAATAACATTCTACATGCCGAACTCTAGATGCTGAATTATGAGAGTTTTACTCCTTACATTCAAGGCACTCTAAATTCTTTGGATAAAACATGCAATAACACTTATTTTAAACCAATATAATGTGTTTATAATATTATAATATAATATAATGTGCTTCATGAGTATAAATGATGGACAGAAAACCAGACGGCAGGAGCTAAGGTCATTCCAGGTAAAGAGGCAAGCACATGCAAGAGAATGGAGAGACACATGCACACAACATGTTCAGCTCACCATTGTGAAGAGGCAGGGCAGTGAGTGGGACTGGAAAGGCAGATAAGGAAAAATATTTAAGGAA
>NW_007900674.1:0-510 GCF_000696425.1 Galeopterus variegatus
TTGTTTCTTTATTAATGCATTTGTAAAAGTAAGGAACTTTGTTTCAATTGTCTTTATACCTACAAGTTTTCTCTCACATCCTGCCTCTGATATAACTACCTAACTAGGTTATAAACCAGCACTTCCTGAGTAATCCAAAGAAACTCAATTTATTTTACATGCCTCAGTATTTCAAGCTTTAAAAGTAAAGATTCACACTACATAATTTCTGAAAGCTCCTTCAGCTTCATAAAATTGCATATATAAATGATAATATCTAATATTTTAGCGTACTTACTACATGCCAATCAATGGGCTATGAAGTTTATAAGTATTATCTTACATACCCCACATGACAATTCTGTGACTAGATATTATCCACTTTTTATGTAATGGGAAGTTGAGGTTTAGAAAGGATTAACAACTTAGTAAGCGCTAAGTAAAGGATAAAGCTGGAAGTCAAACTCAGATCACCTAGCACCAGGCGCATATTCCTAATCATTGCACCTCACCATCTCTATTGCATCCTTA
>NW_007900675.1:0-510 GCF_000696425.1 Galeopterus variegatus
TGAAAAGAAGAGTCAACCCATGTGGCAAACTTTATTGTTGTCTCTTTTTAAGAAATTGCCATATCCATCCCAACCTTCAGCAACCACCACCCTGATCAGTCAGCAGCCATGAATATGGAGGCAAGATTCTCCAGTAGCAAAAGGATTATGACTCGCTGAAGGCTCAGATGATTGTTAGCATTTTTTAATAATAAAATATTCTTAACTTAAGGCATATACATTGGTTTTTTTTAGAGGTAATACTATTGCACAATTAATGGACTACAGTATAGTGTAAATGTAACTTTTATATGCACTAGGAAACCCCCAAATTCATGTGGCTGGCTTTATTGCAATATTTGCTTTTTTGTGGTGGTCTGGAGCTGAATCCACAATGTCTCTGGTGTATGCCTGTATTGGAAACACCTACTTTTGCTTTAAAATAGGGTTTGAGAAAAAGCTGGGAGACTGTATCCTCTATTTCCACATTTGTGAAGGAATCAAGATTTATTATCTCTTGAATGTCAAGAT
>NW_007900676.1:0-510 GCF_000696425.1 Galeopterus variegatus
AATTTTGGCCAATTCTACTTTCTTAAGTCAATTTTTATTGAATTGAAAAGATGATAAAAAAGAAAGATTTACACTAAGAAAAACAAATGCTGATAACCCATGTACTAATTAGAATTATCTTCTTGCTAAAAAATATATTTATGAAATGTTTAATGATATTACTCATGAATCAGAATAAGAAATTGCCTATAAAAGATACTGATTTTATTATGCCCTTTCTTTTGTAAATTTGAGCATAATATACTTACTTGACAGAGTAAGGAACTATATAAGAACAGAAAAGGGTTAACCTCTGGTGTCACACTGAATATTTATTTTAGTTTCCAGATAATGCATATATTTGACCAGAAGGAAACTTCATCCTAGTTCTATAGATAGATATAGATGTAGTTTATTTTAGATATAATGAGATTATTTGCTCCTATTAGATATACAAGGATACTTCAAAAAGTTTAAGGAAGGATTGGTATTATCCCTTTTTTTTTTTTTTTTTGACCGGTAAGGGGATCG
>NW_007900677.1:0-510 GCF_000696425.1 Galeopterus variegatus
GTTCTCGGGATTCAGTCAGTGATGCTCTGCTAAAAACCATCAGGTGGGTAAAGGTGCACCCAGCGCATGTGGCAGACCCCGCGGACTAACTGCGGCAAGGCCCAGAAACAGGCTGGGCAGCGAGGGCATTGGGCACCGGATGCCTCCAGGAGCAAGTGTTGCAGGATTTGTGCCAGGAGGCTGTGGCCTGGCTGCTCTGCTTTTTGAGTGAAGCGCTCAATTAAGGGCTTCAAGTGGGAGTGAGAGGGTCTGCTCTACAAACTGTTCTGGATCAAGAAACTCCAACTGACAGGACCCTTTTTTTTTTTTTTTTAAAGATGACCGGTAAGGGGATCTTAACCCTTGACTTGGTGTTGTCAGCACCACGCTCACCCAGTGAGCTAAACGGCCATCCCTATATAGGGATCCGAACCTGTGGCCTTGGTGTTATCAGAACCACACTCTCCTGAGTGAGCCACAGGCTGCCCCCTGGACCTTTTTGTTTTATGCCCTGTGTACTCAATTTTTTTT
>NW_007900678.1:0-510 GCF_000696425.1 Galeopterus variegatus
AGGTTTGCCCTTGGGCAATTAGAAGACCTTAGCTACTGTGCCTGGCAGTTATCTTAATGTCTGACTGCTTGGGGACTGGGTCCAAAAGCTCTGATCTTTTGCTTCAGGGTGGAACAGACTCTGCAGTACAATTTCAATTCTAGAACTTCCTGTGGAATCAGGTGTAGGTTAGTCTTCACCTGAAACCACATTCTTGGTTAATGTCTTTCTCTTTCCTATCTTGGTTCCCTCATGCTCTTACAGGCTCCTCCTGAGAGCTTTGGCTCCTTGGAAACCAAACCTGAGACTCTGGTTCAGGTGATTTATTGATAGATTGCTAAGACAAGTGTTCGAGTAAGGTTTAGGAATCAAAAAGTGTTTTTAGGATCTGGAAACTAGGATGTAACTAGTGATTGGGGGACAAAAGTCAGATAGGAGTGGATAGAGGAATGAATGAGAGGAGAGCTGCAGAAGTCAATGCATTTACACAAATATACCAAGCATTTTGTTGTGAAATTGAGTAGAGCCATA
>NW_007900679.1:0-510 GCF_000696425.1 Galeopterus variegatus
TGCCTGAGTCGGATCTGGTAGCTCATCCGAAATACGATTCTCTTTCTCACCCAAACCGCGTTCCCGCTCGCCTCCTGCAGCCTGGTGGAGGTATCTGAACCCTACTCCACAAGGAAGAATCTGCTGTATTCTTTCCACATCACCCTTTTTATCTGCTGGATGGATCTTTGACAGATGTGCGAGTCTGATCTAGAAGCTCATCTGAGAGCCGATTCTCTGTCTCCAACAAACCGCGTACCCGCTCAAATCCTGCCCCCTGGTGGAGGTGCCAGAGAGTGACTCTTTCTTCTGCCCTCAAAATTCCATAAGCTTCATCATGGGAGAAGACAGCAGTTTCAGATGCCCTTCCCCACACCTGGCCCCTTGGCTACTACCCACTTCTGAAGCCGATATACTCTAATTTTTCTCGGTACTAGTTTGAAGAAACGAACCTCTGTGCCTAACATCACCAGGCGAAATCCTCCCGGGGTTTCAAAGCAAGGGTTGTGGAGCTCTTTCTTCTATTTTCTT
>NW_007900680.1:0-510 GCF_000696425.1 Galeopterus variegatus
GTGGGGAAGTGGCATAGTGTCCCTGGGGCTGTAAAGTCTTGTGATAGTAGTAGAATTCTTCTTTTCTTTCCTTATTCCCTTGGGCATCTGGCTGGCATCATGGTTGCTATCTGCTTTGGATAACAGCCAGACTCTCTGTTTTTTTCCTGGTCTTAGTTGGGATCCATTGGCACCTCCCTGATGACTCAGCTTCAGCTTGTTTTTCAATGGACTTGAAAACATTCTGAACTTCTGCCAGGATCTTTGTGCTTGTCCTGGGCTGGAAAGCTCAACACAACCTTGTCTGTGGTTTACTTTTTCCCAACTACAGTGTTTCCATGGTAGGCACACTGAATCTTAACTCAGATGTCAAGAATTTAAGAAAGATAACGGACTGGATAGAGCAGGCTAGACCCTTGCTCTAGAAGAGGTTCGCTGTGCCGCACAGCTGCAGGTTGTCAGGCACCCCGTCCCCTCACATCAGTCTCTTCTCAGAAATCCAAACAAGAGGAGGAATTCGTAAAGGGACAT
>NW_007900681.1:0-510 GCF_000696425.1 Galeopterus variegatus
GGAATGAGATGGCATTGCTGATATGACCCTCAGACCCCTGCTGCTGCCCACGTCGGAGCTCATGAAGGAGCGTTTCCTCAGTCTTCTCTGATTTTCTCCTGCAATGTGACCCTCCAGGTTCTTATCTATGAAACAGGCCATGGTGGGAATGAGCAGGGAAAGAACAGCCCTGGACAAGGAGACCATCTCACTGAGAATATCCAGAGAGGCAAATCTGACCCCATCACACTCCAGCTGCAACCCCCCAGAGGCTGCCCCAGCCCTCAGGATGGCGTCAAAACCCCCCACCAGATCCCTAACTCTCTCCAGTCCCACCTCCCCCCACTCACCACTGTGTACACTCGGTCACGGCCACACTGGCCCCTCCTCTGGCCTTGGACATACCAGGTTCCCCAGCACCACAGTACCTTTGCACATGCTGTTCCCTCTCCTGAATGTTTCCCCACCCTCACCCTGACCCTCACCTAGTTACCTCCAGTAGCCTAGTCACCTGTCAGGTTTCAGATGAAA
>NW_007900682.1:0-510 GCF_000696425.1 Galeopterus variegatus
TGATACAGTTTTTCTTTCCTTACAAAAGAGAAATAATGATCTTATTTACATTTAGGGTCTAAAAGTGAAAATATCTTGGTTTAAAATATAGTCTCAGGCCGGCCCGGTGGCGCACTGGAGAGTGCGCCGCTTGGGAGTGCGGCGGCGCTCCCGCCGAGGGTTCAGATCCCATGTGGAGACCAGTTCCCGCTCACTGGCTGAGCGCGGTGCAGGCACAACACCAAGGGTTGCGATCCCGTTGCCGGTCAGTAAAAAAGACAAAAAGGAAAAAAAAAATATATAGTCTGGATCATTTTGTATTGGTTCACACCATCTGGCCATAGAAATATTTCACCCTCTAGTGCTGCCAAATCTTGACTGTCTAAGTAAGATAAAGAACTTGGGTAAAAAATAATCAGACCCTCACTCCTCTGTCTAGATGTCAGATATAAATGAGGCAATGTAAGAGCCACTTCTAATGTAACAGCCTTGGGAAAGAGGGGACAGGGAGCAAGTGGCAAGCCTGGGGTA
>NW_007900683.1:0-510 GCF_000696425.1 Galeopterus variegatus
ATGTTAACCATTAGTCTCCCTAAAAATATAAACCAACACATTAAAAAAGAATGATACAACAATCACAATTTGTTGAACTTTCAAAAGGAGAGAACAGAACTGAGTCCACCAGAGGTGGGAAGCAAGAAATTGGCAAAGAGCCACAAAAATGATTTCATTGTGTAATGTCGAATATACTAATTATCTTGATTGGAGCATCACTTGTTGCACACAGGTATTGATCTTCAGTGCTGTACCCCAGAGATATGTACAATCATGTTTCATTAAAAAAAAAAAAAAGAAATCTCTGTTCTTTATAAATTACTGTTTCAGGTCTTCTGTTATATAAGCAGCACAAAACAGACTAAGACAAGTTGTTTCTTTTTTTTTTTTTTTCGTGACCGTCAAGGGATCGCAACCCTCAGTGTCGCGCCCGTACTGGACCGGGACCGGCCACGTTATCGCAACCCTCGGTGTTGCTCCTGCCCCTCGCTCAGCCACTGAGTGGCCGGTCTGTATGTGGGATCCGAA
>NW_007900684.1:0-510 GCF_000696425.1 Galeopterus variegatus
CACCCAGAAATTTGATCAACATTTACTTTTATTTTATTCTGCTTATTTGTAAATTGATTTTTCACATTTTATTTCTTTATTTATTGATATGTGGTATGAAGACTAAAAATTTTTATTGAATTATTAATAATTGCCGCACCACTTATTGAATTGTTCTCCCACTTCCTATAACTTGAAATACTCCTTTAAAGTACAATATGAAATTAATGGTATTTGTCAATCTATGTGTCCTTTGCCATTGATCTGTCTATTTTTACACTAGTACCACACTAATTTAATTATTATGCATATATTTTAAAATTTTATTTCTAAGAAAGGTAGTCTCTCTTTCCTCTTCTTTCTAAGAAATCTTCACCTATTCTTTGAGTATGATTTTTCTTTTTTATTTATTTATTTATTTATTTTGTCTTTTTTTGTGACCGGCAACGGATCGCAACCTCAGTGTTGCATCTGCACCTCGCTCAGCCAGTGAGTGGCCGGTCTGTATGTGGGATCCGAACCCTCGGCGGG
>NW_007900685.1:0-510 GCF_000696425.1 Galeopterus variegatus
TTCTTGATTTCTCTTTCTGCTTGTTCACTATTGGTGAATAGAAATGCTACTGATTTTTGGGGCTGGCCTGGTGGCGCACTGCTGCAGTGCGCTGCTTGGGAAGTGCGGCAGCGCTCCCGCCGAGGGTTTGGATCCCACATACAGACTCACTGGCTGAGCGAGGTGTGGGGGCAACACTGAGGGTTGCGATTCCGTTGCCGGTCCCGGTCCGGTACGGGCGCGACACTGAGGGTTGCGATCCATAGCTAGTCATGAAAAAAGACAAAAAAGGAAAAAAAAAAAAAAAAGAAATGCTACTGATTTTTGTGTGTTGATTTTGTATCCTGCTACTGTGCTGAACTCTTTTATCACCTCTAAGAGTTTTTTTGTAGATGATTTGGGCTGTCCGATATATAGGATTATGTCATCTGCAAACAGGGACAGTTTGACTTCATCCTTTCCTATTTGGTTGCCCTTTATTTCCTTCTCTTCTCTGATTGCTCTGGCTAATACTTCCAATACTATGTTGAA
>NW_007900686.1:0-510 GCF_000696425.1 Galeopterus variegatus
GGGGCATTTAAGAGGTGATTACACTGGGAGGACTGTGCCCTGGCGAATGGATTGACCCATTAGTGAAGTAATGGGCATGGTTCTGATGGCTTTGAAAGGAGAGTGAGTGAAGACTTAGCTCTCTCTTGCTCAGCCATTTTGCCAGTTGACACCCTGTGTTACTGTAGAGTCACCATCAAGAACAAAGCTGTCACCAGATGTGTTCCCTGGATTTTGGACTTCCCAGCCTCCAAAACTAAAAAATAAATTCTATTTCTTTAAAAATTACCTAGTTTCAGGTAATGTATATGTTCATATCTGTCATTTTCAAGCCCTTTGTATATATTACATTCTCAAAAGATTTCTAGTGTGTCAAAATTTCTTTGAATGAGCAATGAAATTAGATCTTTCGGAATGAATATTCTGCAGAAGAAGGTTGTTAATGAGGGAGGCATCAGATGTGAGGTTTCGTGTCAGTGAGTTTTAACTGAACATGTACTATGTCCCAGCATTTTGCTGTGCATTTTCAAA
>NW_007900687.1:0-510 GCF_000696425.1 Galeopterus variegatus
GCCTTTGTTCATGTGCTTTCTAAATGCATGTCAGAGTCCACTTGCAGTATAGATAAGCTCCAAAATCTGCAATTGTGGATTTCATCTAGGGGACTCTCTGCCAAGTGTGTAGTTGTTAATTTATAAAAATCACCCACCTCACAGAGAATTTTTAGGGCAGTGAAACTATTCTATATCATAGTACCTACTGGTGGATACACGTTACTGTACTTGTCCAAACCTGTAGAGTAACACAATACCAAGAGTGAACTCTAATGTAAACTATGGACTTTGGGTGATAATAATGTGTCAATGCAGGTACATCAATTATAGCAAATGTACCGCTTGGGCAGGGAATGTTGATAATGGGGGAGGCTGTGCATGTTTGGGGGCAGGAGGTGTACAGGAACTTGCTGTGCCTTCCTCTCAGTTTTGAAACACACTGTAAGATCAGGTTGAACCTAAAAGTGCTCTAAAAAATGAAGTCTATTGAAACAAAATCACCCCTTCTGAGGCAGTCCGTTTTTTTTT
>NW_007900688.1:0-510 GCF_000696425.1 Galeopterus variegatus
CACTCACAGGTTCTATAAACTTCCTCAAGGCACCACCATTTTCACCTGCTGTGCCTGAAAATGTCACCAGTACCAAGGCAAGTAATTCTGTGAGCAGTCCCGTGATGAGAGGGGGGTGGGGGAGATGGCCCTCTTTCCCTCTTTTGTTCACATGCATTAAAATTAGTGTTAAAATGTGAAAGCTTTAGTGATGCAGTTTTTTGTTTTATGTTTTACTTTTACTATGACTCTTTGTCCTTTTCTCCATGGGCCTTTGTCATCAATTAATTGAACTGGTCTAGATAATGAACCTAATTGACAGAAACAACCAGAATCTCACCTGGACCAGATTTCCCCTAGAGTGTCTAAGCTTTGGCCTCACTAAGTTATGACCAGTGACTTCATGAAGGCCCTCAGTCTTGCCCAACAATGCTAACACATTCACCCGTGTGGTGACTCTCCGATGCTCCTAGATTATTTCTTATTTTCCACCTTCCCTTTCTGTAAACGTCCAAAACCTCCCCCCCCCCC
>NW_007900689.1:0-510 GCF_000696425.1 Galeopterus variegatus
AAAAAAAAAGAAAGAAAAGAATATTCTTAGTGTTTAGCAAATAATTGCTTGTGTTGGGTAGCACTTTGTATTTTTCAGAGCATTTTATCTGCATTATTAAATATTAGCCTTTGGTTTTTGGATGAAGTGCTGTGTCACTGTCCTGGAGTTTTATATATTAGCTTATTTAATCTTTCATTCATCCCAGATGAGGAAACTGAAGCTTGATTTAATCATTTTCTTTGATTTACTCAGCTAATAAGTAGAACAGCCAAGGTTTCAATTTAGATGTGTACAATTACAAAGTTTTTGTTTCCAGTTGAACCTCACAGTAACCCTTTGAGGTAATCTAGAAAGACGTTCTCCATTTCATAGCTGGGAAAACTGAGTTTTATAGAAGTTAAGTGATCCCAAGGTGACACAACCACTGAGTAGCAGAGCCAGGAAAAGAACTCAGGTTTGTTAGCATGTTCTTTTTTTTTTCCCTTTTTGTCTTTTTTCGTGACCGGCAACGGATCGCAACCCTCAGTG
>NW_007900690.1:0-510 GCF_000696425.1 Galeopterus variegatus
CCCTGCTACTGCCGCCTTCCCCATCTGCCGCGAGGTGCCTCTCGCTGTCATCTGTGCCCCCCACTCCCTCTCGGAGGACACTGGTGAGTGTCCTTTAGAGATCTGGGGCATCCTTTCTGTCGCCTCTCCTCCAGGGTGACAGAGATGCAAATGATTACTCAAAGCCCATTTCTTCTGAGCAGTGAGAAGTCCTGACTGTGCTTTCTTGCTGACCCCACCCTTGCTGTGCTACCTGACCCTCACCACCGTGACTGGCCTGGATGGCAGCCTTGCCAGGGATGCCCAGGGGAAGGGCACTCGTGGCCTCCCTGAGCTGTGCATAGGAAGAAGCGATTCTCGGATCCCACTGGGCTGAGTAAGCCAGCAGCTCCAAGACCGCTGCAGCGTTCCCAGACGCACATCTTCTGTGCGGAAGGTGAGTCGAGTGTATCACCCTGACTCCAGGAAATGGATGCTTCCCTGGGACCCAGGCTCTCTTGAGTGTCTGGGCTCAGGAAAAGCCATGGTGTC
>NW_007900691.1:0-510 GCF_000696425.1 Galeopterus variegatus
CCATATTGTTTTTCATAGTTGCTGTGCCAATTTACATTCTTGCCAACAGTATACAAAATTTTTGTTTTCTCCACATCCTCACTAACACATGTTTTCTTTTTGTTTTTAATCAAAATGCTCATCCTAAAAAGCTGTGAAGTCATATCTCCTACTAGTTTTGAATTGCATCTCTCTGATGATTAGTGAAGTTGAGCACATTTTCATATACCTTTTGGCCATTTGTATGTCTTCTTTGGAAAAATGTCTATTCAGATCCTTTGCCCATTTTTTAAATCAAGTTATTTGCTTTTTGATATTGAGTTGTAGGAGTTCCTCATTTATTTTGGATACTAACTCTTAGATATGTGGTTTGCAAATATTTTCTCCCATTCCATAGATTGTCTCTTTACTCTGTTGATTGTTACCTTTGCTGTGCAGAAAATTTTTAGTTTGATGTAATTCCATTTGTTTATTTTTGCTCTTGTTACCTTGCTTTTGGTGTCATAGCTAAGAAATCATTGCCAAACCCAA
>NW_007900692.1:0-510 GCF_000696425.1 Galeopterus variegatus
GGGAAAGTATCCTCATGACGAACTAGGGCAAAGTGTCCCATATTTGTCTTTGGTTTTATGTTGGGAGGGGAGACGGGTTTCCATGATCAAACCCACCTTTGGGAAAGATTTGGTCTAAACAAAACAAAGCTTTTGATACGTTCATGTGGATTTGGTCATCTCCAGGGTGAGGAACAGTGGTAGCATTTTTTAACTTATTTTACCTCAGGATTTCCTTTCACAGACCACCTGGCAGGACTAGCGTTCCAGCGACTGCACTTGGGAAGCTACTGATGTGGAGCCACAGAGGGCAAGTCCATTTTCTCTCAGGGATACACAGGAGGCTGACCTGAGGGAGAACTGATTTCCTGGATTGATATTCTTTCCTAATTTGACCCGTGTTAAGCCAAAGAACATCCTCTTATCAAAGAAAGGAATCTTGTGTTTCCGGTTTTTGACATAAAGCCCCAGTTCTGCTGTCTGCCTCCGGCCACCTCAGGCCTTGCTCTGGCCTGCCTCCCCGCTTGACCG
>NW_007900693.1:0-510 GCF_000696425.1 Galeopterus variegatus
GGTATGCTCTTTACACTACTACCATTTAAGGTCAATATTCTACCTCTTTTCAAAATCCTAAATAATTTATTGAGACATATATGTAGAGAAAGTTGAAATAGAAAATGAAAAATAAAATTATATTGAAAGATCTGACCTAATTTAAACTCATTTGGATTCTTTACACAGAGAGACTGTGAGATAATAAATGTATCTTTTTAAGCTGAAAAATTGGGAGTAATTTGTTATGCAGCAATATATGCCTAATACAGGCAAGCATCAACATTATTCACCCACTCATTCAAAAATATATTAACTGCACAAGTTCCTGTGATAGATTACCAAAAAATAGGCAAAGGGTTGTGATAGATTAACAAAAAATAGGCAAAGGGCAACAAATTGTAAGATGTGGTACCTATACACCTTGTTCACATCTCAAACTCTAATGGGCAGAAAAGACTTGTGAACAAATATGTAGTAATAAGGCAAAGAGTGATATATATTAAAAGACTAAGAACTATGAGAGCTTGA
>NW_007900694.1:0-510 GCF_000696425.1 Galeopterus variegatus
GAAGAGGCCAGATATTATAGCAAATGTTTAGGAAATAAGTAACAAGAGAGATACTTTTCAAATTCCACGTGTTGGATGATTCTCTGTGCAATTAGGTAGAAGAACTGTCTGACCAAAGAATGGGGGAAGAGAGACATACCTTTTACTCCATACAGGCAGTTACATCCTTTGAATTTTGTACCATGTGCATACATTGCCTAATAAAAAGATGAATTTACAGTGATTCCAAAAATATAAATAAACCAAATTTAAAGAAAAAAAATCATTCAGTATCCTTAGATGAAATACATGATTGGTCTGCTTAATTTATTTTCCATACTTCAGTGGCTGGAAGAAGGAGACGGAAATGTTTTTCTTCCTACTACTTGGGAAGGGGGAAGTAAGACTCTCCTTTATATATTATAGTATATTCTTCCACATATAGAAAGAGTATCTGGATACATAGCAGCTGCAATAGTTTTTATTAATGGTCCCAATTATTTACTCTTTTCTAAATTCACACTTTTGCCA
>NW_007900695.1:0-510 GCF_000696425.1 Galeopterus variegatus
CCCAGCATTATTTGCTGAAGAGGCTATCTTTTCCCTGGTGTATATTTTTGGCACTTTTCATGAGTATCAGGTGGTCATAAGTGTGTGGGTTTATTTCTGGACTTTCTATTCTGTTCTATTTGTCTACTTGTAAATTTTTATGCCATTACCATGCTGTTTTGGTTACTACAGCTTCATAATATATTTTAGTAAGGAAGTGTGATGACTCCAACTTTGTCCTTTTTTTTTTTTCCTGATGGTGAGCAAAGCAGCTGAACATTGTATTTCTTTGCAGTGCTGACATTTCCTTTGCACAATTTATTTATACATACATTTTTTAATTTAATATTTTTATTATACATTTTTAAATTTAATATTTTTATTCTGAAATTGTAGAATTTTTTTAGTGCACAAAAAAGCCATTCTACTGTAAATTATGGTGATTCTTAAGAGTGGCTCTTTGGGTTTTTAAAAATTAATTAATTAATTACTTTTGAATATTCATGAGATGCAAAGCTGATTGTCTCCCAT
>NW_007900696.1:0-510 GCF_000696425.1 Galeopterus variegatus
TCCCTCTCTCTTCTCTTTTCCACTCCATAGTACTCTACTTGTTTCATGTGTTGACAGTAGTCTCTGAAAGTACTTCATGAAAAAAACGCTCCATTGGTCACCATTTGGTTTTAGGAGAGTTTTTAATTCTTTTGCTATTTTATCAATGTGCTACTTTGAATATCAGAATTGATCTGCTATTTCTTGGTTCTATTTTTTTTTAGATATAAAAGCATAGAACATTGAGCAAGAATTTATTTAGAATACAAAAGAAAAACTTAAGTGAAAACGTTAATTACTGTTTTGTGGAAATAAATGTGGTAAACATGATACCTTTAGGCCTTTTAAAAGATGAAGATGCTTAATTTGTGTGTGAGATGCTAATAGCACAGAGCATAGATGATACATGTATATCCTCGTGTGACTGTAAAATATAGCCTATACATACCTGTGTGTGTGTGTAAACTAACGTGCAGAAGAGGGTAATTGTAAAGAACTTTGTTAAAATATTGAGCTGAAATTTATTGCCTC
>NW_007900697.1:0-510 GCF_000696425.1 Galeopterus variegatus
CAGATGCAGAATTCACCAGGGAAGTGGAATGAAGTATCATTTTCTTAGTGCATACACCAACGTAACATTTATTAAAACTACAGGATGACTTCTCAAATCTTTTCAAAGCTCGACTCATTATTTCATGTGAAGAGATGCAAAAGTGGGGTGGGAGTGACACCACTGAAAGTTTAAGGCAGATGAAATATTTTTATTTTATTCTTGGCTCTATTGAACTCTTGCCGAGATGTCCTGCCAACAGAACCAACAGCAGTGCCAACCTCGTCCAAAGTCCCCTCCCAAATGCACCCCAAAGTGCCCCCAAAAATGCCCTCCAAAGTGCCCACCTCAGTGCCCAGCTCCATGTGTCTCTCCAGTCTCTTCTTGCTGTGGGTCTGGCTCTAAGATCTGCTGTGTCTCTGGGGCTGCTGTGTCTCTGGGGGCTGCTGTGTCTCTGGGGCTGCTGTGTCTCTGGGGCTGCTGCATCTCTGGGGCTGCTGCATCTCTGGGGCTGCTGTGTCTCTGGGGGCT
>NW_007900698.1:0-510 GCF_000696425.1 Galeopterus variegatus
TCTCACACATGCTTTTCCTACACTCCCTCCCTCCTCCTCACACTTTCTTTCCAGTTCTCTTAGTCTCTTCCTATCACTGTCTATATTTTTCTCTCATTTCCAAAAACGGTTTCTCCCACTGATTCTGTTAATTCTCTGGTATTTCAAGCTAAAAACCCACAGCAATGTTTCACTCTTTCTTTTCTTTCATCTCTGATGACAATCTCCATCCTTTCATTCTTCAATTTTTATGGCATATTTATTTTTCTTATTTTTTTATCACCCCACATCACTTCACAACTTTATTATTGCAATGCTTTCCTCTCTGAACACCTAACTTCTGACTCTCTCAATTTCTTTCTGTACTCCACTGCCAACCTTGTCTTCAAAACATCACCATTTCAACATAAAATGGATTCTTACTGCTTAAAAAATTATGTGATTTCAAGGACTTCCAAAAGCAGGCCCTGCATTGCCTCTTCAAGTCTATTTTCTAGTAGTTTCCAATACAAATATCCCTTGTTTGTTTGC
>NW_007900699.1:0-510 GCF_000696425.1 Galeopterus variegatus
TTGGTTTCTTGGCTAAACAAACATATTTGGTAACTGCAGAAGTTATTTATCATGAATATCCTACCACCTTCACCATTACTCCTGTTTTATTAGGAAACGAGTCAGCCATGTAGAATGAAGAGAGCTGCTCTGTCCTAGTGGCAGGTAGTTAATTGTTGGGAGGGCATTCTAGCTTTTGCAACAGGAAGTAGCATGTATGGAAGTGAAGTATTGTGATTGAACAGATAGGTCAATAAAGACTCCCCGTCACTTGTAAGAAAATTACATTTGATGTCCCCAGACTTTGATTGACTGCCTCAAGGTTGGAAACATGCATGCTGTTTGTGGGAGTGCTGGGGTAGCATGTTCTATTCCCGATGCAATTATGCATTCTCTTTGAGAAACCATAATGTCACAGCAGCTGTAACATAAAAGCACATTCTGAAAGTCTTAAAATCATACCTACTAAGGCACATCAATATGATGTAACCAATTTGGTTTCACATATTTCTTAGTAATTTTTTTTTTTTT
>NW_007900700.1:0-510 GCF_000696425.1 Galeopterus variegatus
ATCTGTTAATGCATGTGTGATAGGATGCTCATACAATCGTGGAAACTATTTATGCAGCATGACTTAGGGGCATTTCAAAAGTCTTAAGTATCAAAAAAATAAAAATAAAAAATAAATTTAAAAAAAAAACTTCTAAGGGCCGAGCCCGTGGTGCACTCGGGAGAGTGCGGCGCTGGGGGCGCAGCAGCGCTCCCGCCGCAGGTTCGGATCCTATATAGGGATGACCGGTGAGCGCGGTGTGGCCGGTCTCAAAAAGGACCAAAAAAAAATAAGTCTTAAGTATCAACAGCAACAAATGCACCCGTCATAGTGCAACACAGGCCAATCACTAAAATCACCAGAATGATTTAATCAGCTATGGAAGAATCTGGTTAATTTTCAGATTGCAAAGGTTAAGGAGATTTCTGTTATTCCAGAAAGAAAATTTCATAGCTGAATATTATAATAAATTAAAAATTTATTAGATTCATAGAAGACAAAAAAGATGTATATACAAAGATTCTTTCCTAT
>NW_007900701.1:0-510 GCF_000696425.1 Galeopterus variegatus
ACCTCAGAAATATGCCAAACGTCTCCCAAAGGGTTCCTAGCTTACACCATCATCTGCCTTACCTCTCTCACCACCCAGGACTTCCAACTGTCTCATGGATGCTAATATTCCACCTCTTCAGAAAAGAATGCATATCGGGCCCCTGTTAATGAGGCAGTGTAGCATAGGGGTCAACAGCACCATTTGGGGGGTCAAATTCTTTGGAGTCACATCTCCCTTCACCATTTCTCAGCTGTGTGACTCCTGGAAAATTCTTCACTTTTCTAAGCCTCAGTTTCCCCAGCTGTAAAATCAGGGTAATAGTAATAGTAGTCCCTTCCTTTTAGCATTGTTATGAAGATCAAATAGGACAATGCAGATAAAGCTCTTAAAACAGTGCCAGACCCGTAGAAAATGCTTGTCATCTGCTAATTATAATTATTGTTAATAATCTGAACTGTCTCTTTAGTTTTTCCATCCTTGCAATGGCAAACCTGTCCCCTTACTGCTCAATAAGAACTCTTGATGCCC
>NW_007900702.1:0-510 GCF_000696425.1 Galeopterus variegatus
GGAATCGGAACCTTGACCTTAGTGTTACTGAACTGACTTATGTTAAAATCAGAACTTAAACGAACAAAATGCGTGTGAAATGGTGCAAAAACCCTTTTGTAACGTATCAGCCGCATTTGACGATGCTGGCTGTCCCTTCCTTTTATCACACCATATTCATTTAACTTCCGGACATTCTACTCTCTCCTCTGCTTCACTTACTCTACTCCCCTTTTTGTGTAAAGACCTCCTAGTGTTGGAATACTCAAGGATGAGCTGCTGGATCTCTCCTCTTTATCTTTACTCACTTTTAATGAGTGTCATCTAATCTCATGGATTTAAATACCATCCATACATTGATTTCCAAATTCTTCAATTTTTATCCCTGTCAACTTCCCTAAGCTCAGACTCACACATGCAATGCTAGCTTGTCATCTCCACTTGAATGTCTAATAGGCATCTCAAACTTCACATGTCGAAAACCAATTCTTAAATCTCACCTTAGCCTCAACTAAACCAAAAACATGGTTC
>NW_007900703.1:0-510 GCF_000696425.1 Galeopterus variegatus
TTTTTTTTTTTTTTGTCTTTTTCGTGACTGGTAAGGTCATCGCAACCCTTGGTGTGGTGTCACCTGCACCACGCTCAGCCAGTGAGTGCACCGGCCATTTCTATATAGGATCTGAACCTGCGGCGGGAGAGTCGCTGCACTCCCAGCACCGCACTCTCTGAGTGCACCATGGGGCCGGCCCTGCAATGACTTTTCTTGCTGCCTTTGTCAAAGAACAGTTAGCTGTAAGTTTGTAGGTTGATTCCTGGGTTTTCTACTCTGTTCCATTGATGCAAGTGTCTGTTTTAATGCCAGTACCATACTGTTTGGGTTACTATAGTTTTTTTAATATAATTTGAAGTTGGGTGATGTTATGCCTCCAGCTCCTATTTAACATAGTATTGGAAGTTCTAGCCAGAGCAATCAGGCAAGAGAAAGAAATAAGATAATCCAGATTGGAGAGGACAAAGTCAAACTGTCCTTGTTTGCTGATGACATGATGTTATTCATAGAAAATCCTCTAGAATCAAC
>NW_007900704.1:0-510 GCF_000696425.1 Galeopterus variegatus
AGGTATAACTCACATTCAGTAAAATAACAAATCTTACAAATGCAGGTCGATGGCACTGTACATATATATATGCCCACGAGACCTTCCCCAGATAGAGACATATAGCAGCACAGTCCCCAGGAAAGTCCCTCATGCCCCTGTTCAGCCAACACCCCCCAGAGGTAACCTCTCTTGTGATTTATTTCAACACAGATTAGTCTTGCCTGTTCTGAAAATTAAGTAGTACTAACCTGATAGAATTGGAATCATATGATATGTAGAATTCTGTGCCTGACGTTTTTTTCTCAACAATCTCAATTTTTTTAGATTGATCCATAAAGTTGTCATTCCCAGTGCATGAATCCGCTGCTATTTGTTTATCCATCCACCTAGGTTGTTTCCAGTTTTTCACTACTATGAGCAAAGCTGTTCTGACATTCTTGTGTGATCATTTTTCATGGATATATTCACTTATTTCTCCTGAGTCTACAGCAAGGAGTGGCTTTGCTGGGCCATAGAGTAGGTATATGT
>NW_007900705.1:0-510 GCF_000696425.1 Galeopterus variegatus
CAATCTGTTGCAAAAATTATGGTGCTCATAAAAGGAAAACTAAACAAAGTAGAAAAAGCCTGTTCTTTCTGTTCTGAGATTCCAGTGACCTAGAGCTTATGATTCCTGAGAAGAGGGACTGACTTGATACAGTGGACAATGTCATTGCCAACCTTTTCAATAGAGCCAAGTTTTTCATAGCATCCCCTAAGACATGCAAGTGGCATCTTATTCAGCAGAATTAGATCAATGAGACTCAAAGCTGTTCATCACTCAGTAGTATTTCCCTTGAACTGAGAGTGCAGAGGTGCTGTGGTGCTAGGGTATCAATAAGTGCTGGTAATTAACCCAGTGGAGGCAGGTCTGACAAACTATCACTGATGTTACAAATGTGTGCCTCAGTAGAACGTCATAAAATCCCCCCAAAAGAGGACACCTGAATATGCAGGTAAATATATAGATAGAAAAAGTATCTCATTTGAAACAACTGAAAAGTAATTATTATGTGAAGATTCATGACCATACCTTCCA
>NW_007900706.1:0-510 GCF_000696425.1 Galeopterus variegatus
TGCCCATGAGATAAATTCTACTTCTAAGAGAAAAGAGTTTTGGAGAGCAATTAGAGAGGTTCGAAAGAGGTCTAAGAATGTGTAGCTCTTCTGTCTTTTCCTCAGAGCAGACAATTCTTAGGATAATATTTTCCTTCTCCGCCTCCATGAAGAACACACTCTAAACTTGCACAATGCCTGAGGAGAGGCCTGATTGCAATTGCCTCATTGGCTGAAGTCAGAAGGATGTTGCCAGGTACAGCTTGCTGTGTCATAGGACCCAACTGATCAAAATTAAAATGATGATAACAACATAGACAACAATGATGGCAGCAATAAAGATTTTATATAAAAAATTATATATATATATAAAATTTTATTTTATATATAAAATTATATATATAGATTATAAGTATATATATAAATATATATATATATATATATACTTTTTCTACTTTAATAAATTCAGTACATATATGTTTTTAAGATACTCAAGACACCTTATTCTATATAATTGTCTGTCATGATGAA
>NW_007900707.1:0-510 GCF_000696425.1 Galeopterus variegatus
GCTTCTCTACCAACCTGACTGTTGAGCATTTTTATTTTTTCCAGGTACAATATTTTTTTTTTATTATTGGTTATGAATATTCACGGGGTATAAACCTGTCACCACTCATGCCAAAGATGTGATTGCCAGACCCATACTGGCAGCATGCCCATTACCACAAATTGCAATTAAACCCCATGTCCCCCACCCAATTAATCCCCAACCTCCCTCCCCATCCCCCTTTCCCCACTCCACTTTGCAAGACTAGGTATGCTCTCTCCCTCTGCAAGTCCAATGCACCACTGTGGTCTTTCTTTCCTTCCTTCTTTCTCTCTTAGTTCCCACTCATGGGTGAGCACATGCAGTATTTATCCCTCCATGCTTTGCTTATTTCACTCAACATAAGTTTCTCCAAGCTCATTCACGTTGTTGCGAATGGGAGAATTTCATTCTTTTTTATGGCATAGTAGTATTCCATGGTGTATATATACCACATTTTCCTTATCCAATCATCGATTGATGGGCATTTCG
>NW_007900708.1:0-510 GCF_000696425.1 Galeopterus variegatus
CTTGTGTTTCCACTTTGGCTACACTGCCTCTCACGGCTTTAATCAGTGACGCACACCATTTTTTTGTGCTATAGTTTAATTAGTGATGTATCTTTTTCTTTCCCTGACGGGTGAGTCTCTCCAGGAAGAACCATGTTTTATTCAGTTCTTTCACAAGCTATCACGCCTTCCTGCTTTATTTCCTCCACACTTCCTGCTTTATTTCCTCCACACCGCTTGTCATTATTTGGAAGTACCTTGTTTATTTATTTGTTGACTTGATTGTCTTCCTTGCCCCACTGAAATGAGAACTTCAGGAGCAAAGACTGTGTGTGTTTTGCTCATTGTTTCTCCAGCACCTAGACTGTGCCTGGACCATATCCAAACTCAAACATTTGTTAAATAAAAGACAAAGTGGAAGAAGACAAGCAGAAGGGACGAAAACAGGGTGAACTAATAAATATTTGCTGAAGAAATGAATCCAGTAAGTGCCTTAGGACATTTAGAAAAAGCTTCATTGTGTGAAGGAAG
>NW_007900709.1:0-510 GCF_000696425.1 Galeopterus variegatus
AGCATCTGAGGTGACCATCTGTCCCTTCAACCCCAATGGTCCCCATTTCTTCCTTGGAGCAGTGTCCCCTATCTTGGCCATTCTCTTTGGGGATGACTGCTCTCAGTCCCCAGGGGCAGACTGCTCAGAGCATACCATACATCCTATATCCCAGCACAGCCATTGGCTGGGGCAACCCTGATCTGGTTTGGGTCATGGCCTCCCACATGGAGCTCCTGGAAGCTATGGGCAGTGGTTTGAGGATGTGGCAAGAGCTCCTGGTGTGTGGGCAGGTCCTGAGGAAGGAGAGTCAAGCCTGTGAATTGCAGAGCCTGTGTGTGAGAAGTTGAGATGATGGTGTTATACAGATACCTGAAATTAGGCTGCATGACAGAGAAATGGGACTGCCCTGTAGGACCCATGGAGGGACTCAGGGTCCTACCCAGCACCTTGCCCAGGGCAACACACAGTAAATGTTTGCTGAGTGAATAACTAACAGGTAGAAGCCATTGTTCTATGTGGAGTATACAA
>NW_007900710.1:0-510 GCF_000696425.1 Galeopterus variegatus
TCCTCAAACAATTGCAGATAGATCTACCATATGACCCAGCTTTCCCACTGCTGGGAATATAACCAAAGGAATGGAAATCATCAAGTTGAAGGTATACCTTTTCCCCAATGTTCACTGTAGCACTCTTTACAATAGCCAAGAGTTGGAACCAGCCCAAATGTCCATCATCGGATGAGTGGATACGGAAAATGTGGTATATCTACACAATGGAATACTACTCAGCTGTAAAAACGAATGAAATACTGCCATTTGCAACAACATGGATGGACCTTGCGAGAATTATATTAAGTGAAAAGAGTCAGGCACAGAAAAAGAAATACCACATGTTCTCACTTATTGGTGGGGCCTAAAAATAAATAAATAAATTCACTCACACACACAAAATAACTGGGGGTGGGGGGAGAAGATATAACAACTAAAATTTTTTCAAGTTGTTACAACAAGCAAACGGAAAGGACATTGTTGGGTGGGAGGGAGGAGATGGTGGAGGGAGGGAGGTTTCGGTAATGG
>NW_007900711.1:0-510 GCF_000696425.1 Galeopterus variegatus
CACTGGAGCTCAGGGGAAGAGGAGGAGAGACCTACGGAGTTCATGAAGGCGGGAGAAACCATGATGAGAGGAAGAAAAAACTTCTTGAAATGTTTCGGGCCACGACCCCTTTAAGGCTGCAACTGCTGAGCGCATGGAGCAGGAGCCGGCAGAAGCTGCGGTTGTGCCCTTCAGATGGATTTGCTTGGAGATGGCAGGGGAGAGGAGGGCCTTGGTGGCCCCCAGGACAGCAAGACCACTAATAGGGTTCCTATGGACCCACGCAGGAGTGAGGAGTCAGAACAGCTGAAACAGGGGAGCAATTCAGAGGCTGGTGAGTCATTGCAAGGGACTGACACAGGGCCCGCCCCATGGGAAGTGTTTAGACCACGGGTGGTGGGGAGACAAGCCCACTGAGAGAATGCTGGGACACGGCAAGGACAACCGATCTGCCACCCAATCAGCTCAGTACCACTCAGAGGAGACTGGTTGGGAATGCAGAATTGCATGGGGTGCAGTTTGATGAAAAAA
>NW_007900712.1:0-510 GCF_000696425.1 Galeopterus variegatus
TGTCTCATTTTGACCTGTCCCTTTGAGTCCTGTGTGTCTTCAGGTTCCTAATGGCCTGATTTCTCACTGTCCACTCTCTTCTTTAGTCTCATTGTAAATATATGGTCAGAATACATACACTACATCAACATCGTGTATAATTACACTTTGGTGGAGACTTTGGAGCCAGTTGCTTGAGCTAAAAATCCTAGTTCTGCCTACTCTCTAGCTATGCAATTTTGAGGAAGTTACTCAACCTATGTGTGCCTCAGTTTCCTCACTGTAAAATTGGGGTAATGAAAGAACTCATGATTATGGTGAAGATTAAATGGATTAAGACATTAAAAGGGCTGTGAAAGGTGTTTGGCACGTCCTAAACACTATATAAATGTTTATGGCCATTACTTTTACTGTTGTTGTTATCTGAACTTATATATTGTATGTAATTGTTTAAGCTGCTGCTCTGCTTTGCTTTTTTTTTTTTTTTTGTCTTTTTTCGTGTCCGGCAACGGATCACAACCCTCAGTGTTG
>NW_007900713.1:0-510 GCF_000696425.1 Galeopterus variegatus
GCAGGTTGGGAGGATGGGCATTAAATCGGACTTTGTGGAGGATTCAGTGGAGCCAGGCTAAAGGTCTTGCAGGAATGTAATCTATCCTCCCACTCTAGAGAAGATTGAAGTGAGCTCTGCATTTTTAAAGCAAATCAGTGTATTTTTTCTTAAGTAAATAAAACATTAAGATTTATAGCACATACCTGTGACTGTAAAACATAAACTTATTTCAAGAATTAACCCCCCGCAATGTAAGAGTAGGTTGACCTCTAGCAGCAGCTCTCCTTGGGGGACCTGGGGTAATGTCAGCTCTCCATGGACAGCACCCACAGAGTGTCCTGCACACAGTACCTCTCCAAGCCCAAGGACTGAGCGAACAAGGGATGGAGCGCAGCTGGAGCCTCGCGGGTGACCGTCTACTGTCAACAGCATCTGTTTAGGAGTCCACATCCTGAGACTTCAGCCCCAACAGTTTCCACCTGTGTGCTTTTGGGCAAAACTACTTTACCCCGTGAATCTCCATTTTGT
>NW_007900714.1:0-510 GCF_000696425.1 Galeopterus variegatus
CGGGGGCAACACTGAGGGTTGCGATCCGTTGCCGGACACGGAAAAAAAAAAAAAAAGAAATCCTGAGCCCATTCAAAGGAGAATGAAGTGGAAGCAGCTATGAGCTCTAATATTTGAGCAGTCAGTGCTCTCTGTGGCATAAACACCAGAGTCTACAGTTAAGAGGTTTTGCTTTGTTTCATTCTAAAGTGAACCAGAAACCAAACCAACAATGCAGGGCCCTGATCTGTCATGTTTTCCTCTTGGCTTGAGCCACCCCATAAAAATATAGGATAAGGGACTTTGCTAGGGTCTAGTATTAGTGCTGGTAAACCAGGAAAGGAAATAAAGGCTGTCAAAGAGGCCAGAGTTACTGCCTTAAGCCAGTTAAGCAAACAGCAGATATTTGAGCATCAACTGTGGGTTGGACCTCCAGAATACAAAGGTGTTACATAAAAAGGTAAAAAAAATAAACAATAAACAATATAAACTGTAATGGAAGGTGGTATAGGCTATAGTAGAGAAAGGGTC
>NW_007900715.1:0-510 GCF_000696425.1 Galeopterus variegatus
GAAGCAAGGACCCAGAAAGAGCCTCTGACTGTAGGAAAGAGAAAAGAGAAACCCCATCCAGGGTTAACTATTCAAACTGAGGAGCTACAATATACACTGGTGCACCCGTCAGAGTAACAGGACCCTAGCTGGGGTGCCAACAGCTCACCCAGGGTCACCCACCCCAGCCAAAGGGCAACAGGGCACCCAGGTGCTTCTCCCAAGAACTCAAGAGCTCTGCACATCCTCAACAAACCAACACAGTGTCACTAACCTCAGCAAGGAATAACTAAGTGCCCCAGTGCTTAGGCAATAGTGCTGCATACACACACAAATCCAGCACTGAATATAGCAGAAGTATCTACACAAAGACTATACTACTGCATCTGCCTGGAATCAATACTAAAACACCATACTCAATGGTCAACATAAAGCACATCTACAAGAGTAAGAATCTTTCCTCAAAGCCCACTTCACAGTAACAGAAGAAGCAACTGCTCTACCAGATGACCAGACATCAAAGCAGAAATA
>NW_007900716.1:0-510 GCF_000696425.1 Galeopterus variegatus
ACCTGACAAATTAATCCTTCAAGACCAAAAATATACATCATCACTTCAGTTTAGTTTTTAAATATTTGTTGAACGTCCACGATGTTCCACCACAAATATCTCTGGGGCACTTTCTTCCTTGGCCTAGAATACCCATTGGAAGCTGTGCTTGCATCTCTACAGGGTCTACGTTTGCTTTTAGTGTGGTAACCAGCCTGGGTACATCTGGAAGGGTCAAGCCTGAACTTACCAGCTGGCATTCTGCACTCAGCCTGCAGTCGCTGAGTCTGACAGGGTACTTGCTCAGCAAGGGTGACGGTCCATGCCCATGAACTCTGACAGGTCTTGCAGTCCCGGCTAGTGAATGATTCATACATTGTACATACCTGAGAAAGCTCCCCATTCACACCTCCCATATCTCTTAAAAGGCTGGAGCTGCAAACACGTAGGAGCTCCCAGTTATGTTTCTGATGGAAGGCTGCCCTAGAACACCTCCCTTAGAGCACCTGTGGGGCCTGCAGTAATAAAGCC
>NW_007900717.1:0-510 GCF_000696425.1 Galeopterus variegatus
TGGTGCCACACAGGTCTTGGTTCACCTCTGTTGCTGCTGCGACTGTGGGCGGTTCCATCCAGGGCCTAAGTCTGAGCGCTGGCTCACCTTGGTTCACCTCAGCAGCTGCTGTGACTCCTTATCCTGATTCTTCCATAGCTATAAAATCTGGACAGATGCATGGAGAAACTATTAGAAGACTCCAAAAATTTAGTAGCAGTTGGATTGAGAGGCAGTCAGGATATGAAATACCAATATAATGACAGTGATTTTACCGTTTATATTTACCTATGTGCTATCTGCCAATCTGGTCTCAGAACAGCTTGAGAGTTGGAAGTAAATAATAATGGAGAAAGAAAACTTCAGGAGAAGTCTTTTAGTTCTTTCCTGAGAAGTGGGAAAGGGGCTTTTGACAATGGCAACAGCATGATCTACAGTCACCTAAAATGCTGAAAGAGTGGAAACTTTTTGAACAGAGCAGTTGTGGTCCTAATAAGGTAAGTAAACCTCTGTTGTTTTTTTCTATTTTTT
>NW_007900718.1:0-510 GCF_000696425.1 Galeopterus variegatus
GCTCAGCCCTGGGAAGTGTAGCTACTTAGCCCAGCCAAAGCACCCATTCTCTGAGGGGTGACACAACGCTTTAGTGCAGGCCTGGGGAGCATGACTGCTCGGGGCAGCGAGGGCACTATTTTCCTGGGAGGTAGTGTTCGACTTCAGGTCAGGCCCTGAGGGGAAGAGCACAACAGCAACTAGTAGCAATAGATCGAGCAGTTCTGCAGCAGCTTGGCCGCATGGGTTAGTGTAATGCAGTAGCTTAGTTTGGTGAGTGTGGGCCTCCTGGTTCAGGCAGTTCAGCAGTGACAAAACCTCAGGGATGGAAAGGTGCTGTGGCTGGTTCCGAGATGGTACAGTAGCCATCCAGGCAATGGAGTCAGGGCACAGTATTGGCTCCTTCTGTGGAGGAAGTGCAGCTGCATAGACTCCAGGCAGTTCCTTCAGCTTGGCTTAGCACTTATGACGACTGTAGGAGTTCCCAGTGGTGAGAACTGTATGTACCCCAGGTAGTGAGGGGGCTACGGA
>NW_007900719.1:0-510 GCF_000696425.1 Galeopterus variegatus
AAAGAGAGAAGATGAGGTAGGGAAGAGGGAGAGGGAGGAGAGAGGAAGCAAGAGGAGGCAGAGAGGATTCAGAAGAGCGAGAGGCAAGAGAGAGCAAGCTCAAACATCACTGAAGATGAAGACGGTGGAGGGGCCGGGCATGCAGCGTGAAGTGAGCATCGAAGCTCTCGGTGCTCCTCTGAAGAGCACGAGAGCAATCTGCAGGGCTATTGACTAACGGGTAGATGGCTCCTCTCTGACTCAGCACAGGATGCAACTCATCTCAGGGGAGAACCCTCCATACGCCCGCTGATACATCTTAGGTGTCGCGGCAAGAGGTTGGGCATGAGAAGGGTAGAGAGGGAGGTGTGGAAAAAAAGAGGTGAACGGGGCAGTGGGGGGAGGGGAGAGGTGATGAGAAAGAAGGAGAGAGAAGAAAGGAGATGGAGGGACTGGAGGAGGAACAGAGCGGGAGGGAGCTGTGAAAGAGGATTTGGGAAGGAGAGGCAGGGAGAGAAGAGGGGAAGGGAT
>NW_007900720.1:0-510 GCF_000696425.1 Galeopterus variegatus
TGGTGGCATTCAATTCACTCAATTGGTTCTCTGTTCTTTGACACAAATTCTAAGGAATTCACATGTTTCTATGAGGCAGATACTCTTGTAACTTCTTGGTAGGATTTGGGACTTGGCACCAAAGTAATCATGTGAGATCTTTGATCATCCTAGCACATAGCAGGTGCTTTTTCTTTTTTGGATGGATTGCATGTTCTAGCAATAATTTCTTCCACATCTTGTTACTTATTGATGGTGTGGCAAGTTCATTTTCTGAACTAAAAACTGGGATTCTTCTGACAAGCATGAGAGCACTTAGACAAAAAAATAAATAATATTTGAAGTTAGGACTATGCCAGAAACAAGAAAGAGGAATCCATTCATAAGCTAATTCCTCAAAATGGAGATTGTGTGACATTTGTGCCTTTGAAGAGTTCTAGTGAATCTCTTGTTCAGGGATTCACCATTTGGCCTTGGGGCCAAATCCAGCCTGATGCTTATTTTTGGTCAATAAAGTTTTATTAAAATACA
>NW_007900721.1:0-510 GCF_000696425.1 Galeopterus variegatus
CTATTTACTTGAACTATAAATTCTTCCAACAGAGTCAGGTGCTTAAGTGTCTTTTTTGGAATAATTAAACTGATCTGACAGATGAGTGCTTTTTATTCAACTAATTTATGAAGCTAAAACTCACTGTGAAATAATGTACCCAATCAGAATTTGTCAGCTATTTATCATTCAGAAATTATTTTACAATAAAATCAGGGTATGTGAGAAGTTTCTCATTCTATTTCTTGATGGCATTTTTTCTTTTTGCCTTGTTTCTAGTATGAAACATTCCAGCATTGGTTGGCATTTGAATAAGATCCAAAGGTTAGGTGCAATCGATCTTTGTCCTGACCCACGGGATATTCAACGCAGACCCTGGAGGGGGGAGTGAGAATGAGATGAAACAAGAGACGTGAGAAATTGAGACAAGAGAAATTGAGACAAGACAGTATTCTGATCAAGTCTCGTTTATTAAACATGCAGTTATAGTTTATATAGGCAGCAGAAAGGGGAACAATGGATAAAGAAGTA
>NW_007900722.1:0-510 GCF_000696425.1 Galeopterus variegatus
GTTTCCATACTGCTTCTTATCTAATGGATTTAGAGCTTATGGACTTGTTCCATTTTTTGCCTAAAGTGATCAAATAAATAATGCCAAGTTTTTCCACCAAGTAGAAATCTACTTAATGATCTTAGCAAGTCTTTAGAAAAATATCCATCAGGCAGAGTTTAAAGGGTCAGAGAGTATAACACAGATTGAGAAGAATTTCTGATAATAAAATTAAAGCTTTCTTCCTTTCAGATGTTAAGGATTCAATCGTTTGCAACATTACAGTGGCTAAGATAGTCCTTGTCTATTTAAAAAGAGTCCCTCTCATTGCACTGCCCCATTTTTGTGGTTTGACCATATCCACATCTGGAAATGCATCTGGTTTCAGTCCTTCAGTAAGTGCAACTACACCCCTGGACTCTGGGAGGTGTCCATGGATGATTCAGAGATCTCAGAATATCCATCCCATTTGGGGAGATAGGCAAGCACCCCACTAGTTTATTCTCTCTGTTTCTATTAATGTTTAAAGGT
>NW_007900723.1:0-510 GCF_000696425.1 Galeopterus variegatus
CATATTATCTTTCAATTTTGTTTTTCCATGAACTTTTTGAAGTATCCTCATATGAACATATATGTGTATATATACTTGTGTGAAAGTGTATAATATTTCACAATCTTGCTTATTCTCCAGCAATTGAAGTTTAAAGTACAATAATTAATGGTTAAAACTAGCAGGGTAATTTGTACCAGTCTCCCTTTTTCTTATTTACAGGAGATTATATTACTTGCCGTCAAACCATCTTCTAGTCTCGTACTCTTTGCTCAGAACCGTATTTCTCCAACTAAATCTTGTAATATCTACTTGACACTATAGATGGCAAGAAAATTTTTTAATATATGAAAATAATTTCAGTTTTATTATTTAAATGTGCATTAAATTATTATGTCTGCATTAAAGTCACAATGACAGTGACATTGTATAGAAGACTGTGAGAATACAGCTTGAGGGCTATATTTTTTCAGCTTGAGTTACTTGTTGAAAAAGCCTTGTGTAACATTAGTAAGTACATTTTAATGCTCA
>NW_007900724.1:0-510 GCF_000696425.1 Galeopterus variegatus
GTTAGCTCTACTCAGTTATTAATTAAATATTTATTTAAATATTTATCGTAAATAATTGTGTTTACTTTACTAATTCACATACTTTACTTAATCAGAGCTTTTCACTTCTTCCTGCAATTCTTAGTTTACACCAGGAGAGATAACTCTACCCTCATCCTGAATGACTTCCTTTAGCATTATTTCATTACAGTTTTCCCAGTGGTAAATTGTCTCAAGTTTGGTTCTTTCTTATTTCACTCTCAGTGAAAGCATAATTTTTCTACATATGGAGTTCCCAATTGACAGTTTTACTTTTTCCTTCAGCATTGGAAAGATCGTGCTATATTTCTCCTGTTCTCCACTATAACCACTGATTTTATTTTCCTATCTTTCGTATAGTATTGATTTCGTGTATAGTTTGTACCAGCCTCATAATATAATTGAGAAGCAAATCTTTTATTTGTAAAAATTGTGCAAGATTGGGGTTCTTTTTCATCATATTGAAAACAGCAAGTCTTCAGGCACCAGGGT
>NW_007900725.1:0-510 GCF_000696425.1 Galeopterus variegatus
AATATGCCTGCTTTTTCCTATATAAGATGTAACTTTAGAGCCAATAAACGAGACTTGATCATAATACTGTCTTGTCTCCATCTCTTGCGTCTCTTGCTTCTTTCCCATTCCCACTCTCCCTTCCAGGGTCTGCGTTGAATATCCTGCGGGACAGGACAAGAGGATATAACGGGGCTGCCATCTCAGCAAAACCAGCTATCCATAGGCAGCAGAACCCGGCAGTACCTAAAAATTCCCTAACTTGTCTTGGATTAGCAGGTGGTGGAATATGAAACACTGTCTCTTTTCTGGCCTCAGACAACCATCTTTTCCCGTCTTTAAGAAGGTATCCCAGGTAACTGACCTGTCGCTTGCAGATCTGAGCCTTTTTGGCAGAGGCTCGATAGCTCAGTTCTTCCAACTCTGTAAGGAGATGCTTTGTTCCTTCCAGACACAGTTCTTCACTGGCTGCTGCCAGGAGGAGATCATCTACATACTGCAACAGAGTTACCTGAGGGTTAGAGGCCCAGA
>NW_007900726.1:0-510 GCF_000696425.1 Galeopterus variegatus
GAAAAAGAAAAAACAATCCTAACATTCATATTGAACAATAAAAGACCCCAGATAGCCAAAGTAATCCTGAGCAAAAAAGTAAAGCTGGAGACATTACACTATCTGACCTCAAATTATACTACAAAGCTATAGTAACCAAAACAGCATGGTATTGGCATAAAAACAGACACTCTTACTGGTGGAACAGAATAAAGAACCCAGAAATCAACCCACATACTTACAGCCTACTGACATTTGACAAGGGCAAGAGGAGCATACATTGGGCAAAGGACTGCCTCATCAATAAGTGGTGCTGGGAAAACTGGACATCCATATGCAGAAAAATAAAACTAGACCCGAACCTCTTACCATATACTAAAATCAACTCAAAATAAATTAAAGACTCATATATAAGACCCCAAAGTATAAAACTACGAAAAGAAAACATAGGAGAAACACTTCAGGAAGTAGGACTAGGCAAAGACTTAATGAACAAGACCCCAAAAGCACAGGCAACAAAAGAAAAAAATA
>NW_007900727.1:0-510 GCF_000696425.1 Galeopterus variegatus
GAGCTCCAATCAGGAGGTCTTAGGTCAAGAAAAATACAATGCATGAGCGTTTGGGAAAAAACCCTTGAATATTTTCTTGCCTGTTTCCTCTAAGTCTGGATCTCTGCTGTTCAGAAAGATCACTTTTACTTTCCTTCCACTTGTCCCAGATGACCTCTTCATCAGTAATTTGCAACAATAGGATAATTCTTTTTGCACACTATTTCTTTCAATAGGTGCTTTTTTAATGAGCACTTTTAAAAAGCTGTACAAATTATCTTTAAGGGTTGGGCAACTTTAAGGGTTTGAATTAAGCAGGAAGGAAACTCAGCCAGCCGTCTGAAGATCTGGGCTCAGATCCCGGCTCCACAGTCCACTAGTTACTCCACCTCTCTGTGTGTCTGTAGTAGTCCATTTTCTATTGCTTATAACAGAGTACCTGAAACTGGGTGATTTATGAAGAAGTGAAGTTTATTTCTTACAGTTTTGGAGGCTGGGAAGTCTATGGTCATGGGGTGCATCTGGTGAGGG
>NW_007900728.1:0-510 GCF_000696425.1 Galeopterus variegatus
TTTTTTTTTTTAATGCTTCTAAGGGATAGAGTTGGGGATCTTCCTTATTAGCTCCATTAAACTAGGGATTCCACTAGGGGTCTGGAGCCCTGTAAGATTTTGAGTATTATGTACGCTTTTCTGGGGTAAGGGTCTGTAACTTAGATTCCCAATGAGGGCTGGGACCCAAAGTAGATTAGGAACTGGTGTTGCAGCCAGGTTTTTCACCATATCCTTGTGCATGGTGCCTCCTAAGACTAGTTGTATAAGGAAAGCAGTATCTTGTCTTCAGGTATTTTTGAGTAAGCTATGTTAGTCACTGGGAAGGGTACAAAGAAGATTATGAGATAGTCCCTTCCTCAGTGAGCTCACCGTGTGTGTCAGAGTTTCACTACATAAACAGAGGACAGCTGCTCGGATCCCTTGCCTTGGCACTTCTTTGCTGACAGAGATAAACCTAAAACATTCAGTTTTCTCAAGGCCTTCCACAGTCTGCCTTTTCCAGCCTACTTCCCTGTCAATACTAATGAC
>NW_007900729.1:0-510 GCF_000696425.1 Galeopterus variegatus
CTTGTGTTTCCACTTTGGCTACACTGCCTCTCACGGCTTTAATCAGTGACGCACACCATTTGTTTGTGCTATAGTTTAATTAGTGATGTATCTTTTTCTTTCCCTGACTGGTGAGTCTCTCCAGGAAGAACCATGTTTTATTCAGTTCTTTCACAAGCTATCACGCCTTCCTGCTTTATTTCCTCCACACTTCCTGCTTTATTTCCTCCACACCGCTTGTCATTATTTGGAAGTACCTTGTTTATTTATTTGTTGACTTGATTGTCTTCCTTGCCCCACTGAAATGAGAACTTCAGGAGCAAAGACTGTGTCTGTTTTGCTCATTGTTTCTCCAGCACCTAGACTGTGCCTGGACCATATCCACACTCAAACATTTGTTAAATAAAAGACAAAGTGGAAGAAGACAAGCAGAAGGGACGAAAACAGGGTGAACTAATAAATATTTGCTAAAGAAATGAATCCAGTAAGTGCCTTAGGACATTTAGAAAAAGCTTCATTGTGTGAAGGAAG
>NW_007900730.1:0-510 GCF_000696425.1 Galeopterus variegatus
AAACAAAGATATATTTACCTTTCTATATTGCAGTGATTAATTTTACTGTCATTTTAAGGACTTTAAAATGACTGACTGGAGAGTTAGATGGATATCAAATATTGGAAACATGAGAAAATGCATATGTTTGGGATTAGAATGGGTATGTAGTGTTGATGAGATGAGTGTGTCAAAGCAGGAAATGGTATAGACCACCATTAGGAGGACAGGGAGTGTGCTAAATTTCAATCTTTCATTAACAGTCTCCAGGGGAAAAATGAAATGGATGTTTGCCAAAAGATCAAGGATTAAATAAAAATACATACAGTTTATAAGATGCAAAAAATATCAGAAGCCTTTGAAAATATTTTATAACATGCATTTGCTAAATCTGCAATGGAGTGAGCAAAGCTCACACGTGATTTGTCACGTGTATTTAGATAGACACAAAGAGAGTGCTCAACTGAGTTCCAGAATCCCAGAAAACTGAATAAGAGATAGCTTGCCTTGGAGTATAGGATTTTTTTTTTT
>NW_007900731.1:0-510 GCF_000696425.1 Galeopterus variegatus
TTAAATGTTTACAGGGGAATTTGATAAAAGGACATTCTGGTATCATGCTAAGTGTAGTCAAAATGTCCTAATAAAAGACAAATTTGCTCCTCCCTCTTTTCTACCCTCCTTCAATCTTCACATCTTGTGTTTTTGAAGGAAGGAGGGCTGGACTGAAGAAGGCTGTAGAAAAAAATATATGATTAAGTAAATCTTTAAAAACCTTTGAATTACAATGGGTTTTTATGGTTATCTACAAAACCTCAAAATAGAGGTGTAAGAGAGTAACAATTTACTCTTGTAGCACTATCTGGCCCATTTTAAAATAATATTTTCTCTGATTATCTTTTATTTTGGTGATCACATGCATCTAACAGGAATCACAGTTTCTAGCTTGTTTAAAAAAACTTGCACATAGTTTACAAAGTAAGCCAGCAGAAATATCATGCAGATATATATATATATATATAAAACACCCCACAAATGAAAAATAAACAGAAGCTGCTGAAAAAGAGCAATAGATTAAATAAA
>NW_007900732.1:0-510 GCF_000696425.1 Galeopterus variegatus
GGATGTTATATATGCCACTTAATACTTTTATTCAGTGCATGAGTGGAAATACACATGTATTTTTACACAAAAAATACTTTAAAAATATTTGTATTACTTCTTTTCAATGCAGTTGTTTTCTGTTGTATTCCTATATATATTATTTCATTAATTTAAAACATTATTTTGAAATGTCCATAGGCTTCACTAGCCTGCCATAGAGATTTAAGGAGTAAATACATGAGGATCACCTTTCTCAAAACAGCAGAAAATATTTTTTAACATAAATTCAAATTTAACGAAAATGGAAGGAAAAAAAGGATATTAACAACACAATATTAGGAGTTAAGAAGCTGATGGACACGAAGTAATTTCGAAGAGGGAAAGGATCTCAATATGAATCAGAATGAAAAGCCAAAAGATAACTCAATTTATGTACGAAATTCGCCCCTAAATTCAGGAATTGGCAGTGTTAGCTGCTCCTGAAAATGGAGTGAATGTGGAGCTAAAAAGAATTGGTTGAGCAATCTA
>NW_007900733.1:0-510 GCF_000696425.1 Galeopterus variegatus
TGCCTCTGAAAGGCCAGACAGGATGAAAGCCAAGGGGAGCAAAGGAGAAAGTCATGGATGACCTTCTTTATTTCTAAGGAAAAACGTTTATTTATTGTTATTTATCTCCAGCCACTGTCCTCTCTCAGCCCAGGCACATTCCCCTTTGCCCCTCTTGGACATTATCACTATCAGGATCCTCTGTGGGTTGTTGAGCCTTAGCACGCCCCCCACAGCATCGCCTCCCAGCAGACGCGGCAGCAGGCTCCTGCAGCCCTACTCCCATCTGATTTGGTGGCACCACCCCCCACCCAAACTGAGGGTCACTCCAGATTCTTCCCTCCGTCTCCCTATGCACATTTAAGCGATGCCTTAAATATGCCTTGACTGAGCTCTCCTCTGTGCCCTCGGCCTTACCCCCCACCTGCAGTCCTCTACCCCTTCACCGCTGCTGGACCACTTGGCTCGCCATTACACCCGTGGGCCATCCCCCAGGGAAGAGAGTCTCACTTCTTTTTTTTTTTTTTTTTT
>NW_007900734.1:0-510 GCF_000696425.1 Galeopterus variegatus
AAAAAAAAAAAATCTAATTTAACCACTTACAGTATGTTCCTATGTGATGAAAGAATTTCTTAGTAACTGTTTTCCTCTATATCCCCATTTCTCAACCTCAGACAATACTTAAGCCATTTTTTTTCTTGGGTATGTGGAATTAATATGTAAAAATATATACAGAGTACATGCAAATGCAAGTAAGTATGTTATTGTTTGGGGTGAAAATCACCACTATACAAATACGGTTTCCTGAATTATATGTTATATATTTTATTAAATGCTTACCACAATCCAGTGCTAAGTTAATTCACAATTACCTAGACAGAATGTCTAGCATCTAGGATTCCAAAAAGCTCCTACCATGTTCAAACAAAAACACTGACTTCATATTCCAGGTTTTGATGTCAGAAATGCATTACAGAGGGTTATCATGCTGTTATTTTTTTATTTATAAGTAATGATATTCTTTGTTCACAAAATATAATATTTATTCTTTCATATTGAATAGGGAATAGGACATCACAGAGG
>NW_007900735.1:0-510 GCF_000696425.1 Galeopterus variegatus
ACTGCTTTTCTAGTCATATGCCTCTCTTGTCCTATTCTCTTTAACTTTGGTACATGCCTCAACTTCCTTGGTTCTTAGTGAATTATCTTGCTCCCTACTTCATAGAGAATAGAATAGCTGGAAAGTGTGATCCACCTAAACATTACATCACCAAATATACAAATATTCTTTTCACATAAAATATTATTTATAAATATTTTTCCTTGAGAAGAGCATAAAAGTTACACAACTGATTTAAAATACATTGAAACTAATAAATGAACCATAAACATACCTAGCATAATGCTTTTATTCCTGCTGTTTATTAAATTTTGGCTCCTGAGCCAAGGTGAACCTATTGAGTTAATAATAACTATTTTCTTTGTATTCTCGAGTAGGAAATGAGTCACTGAGAAATGAGCTCCTGCCTCTGCTGTAATACTCAGAGAGGTGTAGAGCTACTGGAAAGCTTGACCTGCTGCAAAGTGCATGAGCCAATAGGAAAAAAAGAGAAAGGGTAATAATACTGTG
>NW_007900736.1:0-510 GCF_000696425.1 Galeopterus variegatus
TTTATCCTCCTCCACTGCCAACTCTCTAAATGTCCATACACAATTGTATTGATATTTAAATTTCCTCTTCTGTTTTATTGTCTGTCTAGCCATGCATAAATAAGACACTGTTTTAGTTATAGGGACTCATGAATTACTATTACGTTTTAATATACGGAAGGTCTAGCCCTCCAACGCAGCTCTTCATTTTCAGGGTGTCCTGGCTAGGCTAGGTCATTTATTCTTCCAAATCAATTTTTTAATCAACTTATTTTATTTCAGAGGTAAAAACAATGGTTATAGGAGACTACAGTCAACAACAAATTACTACATAACTTCAAGTAGTTAGTTCAGAGGATGTTGACAAAGAGGTGACAAAGAGGTGACAAATGTTTGAGGTGATGGATACACTAAACACCCTGACATCACCATTGCACACAGTGTAATTGCACCTAAATATCATATAATAGTCCATAAACACATACAATTACCATGGATCAATTAAGAAAAAATAAATTTAAAAGAAAAAAC
>NW_007900736.1:6080-6550 GCF_000696425.1 Galeopterus variegatus
CTTCTTGCTTTGGGAGAGTTTCCAGGATGAGATGGAGGGAGGGAGAACCCAGGAAGAGGGATTGCCTGGTGGACTCCTTGAATAGAGGTGATTGAGCCAAAAGTCCCAGGAGTTCCCTGAAGGAGAGCTGCACAAAGAGAGGACGCCAGAGCTCTGCAGAGCATCCCCTGGAAGACACAGCTGAGTATTAATCAATGAACGCATGTGAGGAAGTCACCAGAGGCCAGAGCAAGAACCATCGTAAAGGATTGGAGAGAACAGTACAAGATCCTCATACAAGCCTGAGAATAGTACCTGTCCTCATCAGCTAGGCTGGAAAACCTTATATCTTGTGGGCACTGGGTAGAGTATACAGAAGGGTGTTGCCTTAGTTTTGTAGAATAATTCATCTGGAAATTGAAAACTAATCTGTAGTGAGATGTTAACTTGAAGTGGATCACCAATCTAAATCTAAGATCTTTGGAAACTTT
>NW_007900737.1:0-510 GCF_000696425.1 Galeopterus variegatus
AGTGTCAGGACAATCAGTTAAGACAGAAGGGTTAAGTAGGACCCAGAGTCTCACTACATGGTGTGAGAGTGTCCAGGTTTTCAATCACGGGTTTTAAAGTCACGTCACACTAAGAACCAGGAAAGTCTCAGAGTGAACGAAGAGAAGACAGCCAACGGGGCCAGCCTGAGATGGCAGGGGCGTAAGACGACAGGGGTGCTAGAGCACTCAGCAGAGACAAAGCAACCACAAACATGCTTGAAACAAGTAAGAAAACAGAAGACTCAGCAAAGAAATGCAAGATATGAAGAAGAGCCAAACAGAAATTTAGAACTGCAAAATATAAAAACTGAAACCAAAAAATTAATAAACAGGCTCAACAACTCATGGAAGAGACAAGAAAAAAGGCCAGTGAACAATCCTGGTGCTACTGGAATCCCAAGAGGCAGAGGAACCTAGAGAATAACAGCGGGAACATTCCAGATGTGGCAAAGGACACAAACCTCCTGACTCAAGAAGCTGAGCGAATCC
>NW_007900738.1:0-510 GCF_000696425.1 Galeopterus variegatus
ACAGTCCTAGGATACAGGGAACATTGTCACCCCTTCTCATAGATGTGGAAACTCAGATATATAGAGGCTGAGGAACCAAGGTCACATAGTCAGTAAGTAGAAAATCCATCAAAGTTCTTGCTCAGATGCATGATTCAGGTTTTTAATATTAAGGAGCAGTTTCTCTAGCCTACATGTGGCTATCCTGAGAGCATTAACAGGAGAACAGCAGTTTTGCACTGACCTACATGTTTTCATGTGTTGTCTTTCTCAATCTTCCTTATAATTCTGAGACAGGTACTGTTCAGTTTTGTTTTATAGGCTCTGGCTGGCTCACGCACCCATAATTCCGTGACTAGAACATTCTGTACCTGAGGTCTCAAGTTCCTAAGGTCACTTCCTAAACACAACCATATAAGAAAGCCTAGGTCAGCCTAGCTGGCTTTCCCCTCACCCTTCGGTCACAGATGTCATGGTCACAAGAGAGAAAACAGGATAAATTGGTTTGGCTGCCATCTTGGCTGAAGTTGC
>NW_007900739.1:0-510 GCF_000696425.1 Galeopterus variegatus
CCCTCGGGCAGGAGCGCCACCGCGCTTCCCAAACGGCGCACTATCCAGTGCGCCACCAGGCCGGCCCTGATGTTAATCTTAAACAATACTGGTTTTCAAATTGTCAGGTGAAAGAAAAATGTCTGAGATTATAGAATCTGAACATTTTTATGTGAAGTATAAAATTATGCATACACATATATATAAGTACTATATTAGTCTCCACTCAAAAACAAAACCAAATTTGCACCGTAACTGGCAGTATAGTAATTGTCCCTGCCCTGTTATTCTAACAAATACAACAATACTAGGAAGCGGTTAATATTAACTTAATTATATTAATAAAATATTTCACAGTCTAAATAGCTATAAAGTAAAACCAAAAGAGGAAAAAAAAAAAAAAAGAGAGAGAAAGAATTTGTGTCTGTGGCCCATTAGATCAAGATGTTAGTATTTATTACTATGGTCTATTTTTCTTAACAAACAAAAATATGTTGTATGAGAAAAAAAATTATTATATAAATTAAAATG
>NW_007900740.1:0-510 GCF_000696425.1 Galeopterus variegatus
TAAACTCTGCATTGGAACTAATTTTTTGTCCTTTGCTTACTTCTAAAATGGGGGAACTTCTTGTGGAGACCAGTACTTGAGCTCTGTGGTTGAGCTAAATTGCTCCTTTGCTGCTGATTCCCTAGGGAAGGTTTTTTGTGCAGCTCAGGTTTTAATGGCTGACTTTATACAATGGCTCTTGAGATCTGGTGCAGCTGGGTTGTGTAGAAACTCTGGTCTGGGCCTGAGTCTTCTCAGCAAACTGCACCCCATGCAATTCTATATTCCTGACCAGTCTCCACTGAGTGGTTCTGTGCTGGTTGGGGTGCAGGTCAGCTGTCCTTGCTGTGCCACAGTGTTTTCCCAGTGGGCCCATCTCCCCCACTGGCTGCACTCCAAACATTTCTCATGGAGCAGACCATGCCTGGTCCCTTGTGATGATGCACTGGCCTCTGAGTGGCTCCTTGTTTCAGTTTTTGTGGCTCCTCACCCCTATGTGGATCCACAGGAACCCTATTAGTGGTCTTGCTG
>NW_007900741.1:0-510 GCF_000696425.1 Galeopterus variegatus
CCCTCTTCTCAGCCTTACTGCATTTCTTATTGAAATAGGACCCAAACTAGGGGCCATGCAATTTTTCCTAATTTGTTACTACTGTTCACTCTCATATCAATGTCTGTTTTGCCTGTTAAGCCTCATTCTGTGAAGGCAAAGTAGAAAATTCATATCATATAGTTTGATTTTCTAAAAGGAAAAGCATATATATTTTTTACACAACCTTGTGAAATTAAATGGGGAATTTATCATGTGTTCTCAAATAAAGGACAATAAGTAAAATTTTGATTACATTAATTTTCTTTTAAACATTTTTAATGATAATTTTAGAACACACAAAAGTAGAAAAAATGTGCAGTGACCCCAATGTACCCATACTCAGTTTCAACAATTATCAACCACTTGGCAATCTTGTTTCATCTATCTCCCCTGCCCATAACCTTACTGGAGCTTTTTACAGCAAATCACAGGGAACATATCATTTCATTTGTAAAAACTTCAGTAAATTCTTAAGAAATTATTTTTTTT
>NW_007900742.1:0-510 GCF_000696425.1 Galeopterus variegatus
GGGAGGGAGCGACTCAAGTGTCTGATTGAAAACATCTCAGAGGACAAAAACTCAACAGCCAGGACAAAACCGCACAGCATCCTCCAGACCACGGAGTCAAAACAACAAAGAGAATGACCAAAAGAGGCCAGGCTTCCAGAAGAGGTGGGCCCAGAGGATGAGGGTCCAGACCACAGAGGATGAAGGTCAGGGTAACGAGGCTTCTCCAGGAAAGGGTTTTGATGGAGTCACAAAGGTCAGTTCACAGCGGTCGGTTCACAGCCACTTGCCGGGCCACCTGGTCAACCAGAGCAGTCCAGTCCTTCACCAGCAAGTTGCAGGCTGTTCCACGTTGACCCTCATCCTGGGTGAAGGGGAAAGCAGTGGGACGTTTAATCGTTTGGTTGTGATGTAACAGTTGCCACCTGTTCCACATGCCCTGTGATGACGAGTCACATGAAGCCAGCTGCGTGGCCCTGAGCGTGCCAAGTACCCTGTGCCTTTGTCATTTCTTCCTGCTACTCTCTCTCC
>NW_007900743.1:0-510 GCF_000696425.1 Galeopterus variegatus
AAAGACTTAAATTTTCCTAATCTCCCTTCTCCATCCTCATCCCTTTTTAAAATGCCCAAGGGTCTATCAGTCTGGCCCTTTTGTGGGTGGGGAGCCTGAGTTTCTTGAGCCTAGTTGGGGAAGGACCACACTCAAATTATAGATACTTTTTAAAAAAGAAGATCCATTTCAAATTCCCAAGACGACTACTCTGAGGGCATACTGATAAATCTTTATTGACAAAATATTGACATTGACATACTTCTTGGAAGTATATAGTGTGTTAGAATTCTAACAAATTAACAAAAAACACAAAAATATTTACATTCTGGTATAGAAGACATTAGGGAAGCATTTGTCACTCTCTTTAGTAAGTCTATGATCTTGGAATAGAAACTCAGTGCTTGAAAACTTGCCGTCGCGTCCTTGGCCACACTTAACATCATCCCTGCTAACTACAGTCCTTCAGTTTTTTGCAATAGATAGATTTAAAGTTTGGAATGGCCATTACGGTGAGTGGTTGAACTCAGC
>NW_007900744.1:0-510 GCF_000696425.1 Galeopterus variegatus
TAACTTACTTTGTGTCCCTTCTGCTGCCCATTTTTGGTTTGCAGAGCCTTCTGAATTCCACTAGTATTTTTGAATCCTGGCCTGTTTCAAATTCAATTTGCACATGAGCAAGTTAAACTGACCCTTCTGTGACCTCATTGCTTGGCCCAGGCACCAGATCATCTCAAAATCCTTGCTTTGGTTCTTTTTCTCATACTCCAATTTCATTTGAATCAATATTTTACACTGAAACACCAACATTTCCAGGTTGGCTAGAGTATTATCCTGCCTCTCTAGCCTCCTTGACTGAGATCTTAATTTCATTTGCTTAGTCTCTTAAGTGCTGCAGCCTCCTTGACTGAAATCTTAATTTCATTTGCTTAGTCTCTTAAGTGCTGCTTTCCCACCTGCTGGGGCCTTCGCCACCAGCTCTGCTTCCAGAAATCCTTGATGCTATGTGCGTCTCCTGCGTAGTCCTCTCATTCTTAGGTGGCACTCAATAAATAAAGCCCCACTCAGATGTGCTTCAAA
>NW_007900745.1:0-510 GCF_000696425.1 Galeopterus variegatus
GGTCATCTGCTTGTTGACCCAGGACTGAGTCAAAGCCGCTTCCTTAAAAAGCCTGCAGCTGTGTCCTGCATCTGTGACATGGGAGCAGCAGCCCCTGCCTCAGGGGCTGTGTGACTGGAAGGGGAGGTAACAGACACGAAACGGTTTAGTTCAGTAGCTGGCGTGTGTCAGGACTCAGGGCACATTGGTGGTGAGTCTGAGTCACCCTGAGGAGAGCAGGCACTTGGGAGTGTGTGCGGACGCAGAGCTGTGAACACTCCTGGTGGGCTGCCCGCTTAGCTATCCCACCATCTCTGTGAAGCGGGGGCTGTGATTATCCTCATGTCCCCGCTGAGGAAATGGAGCCTGAGGGCTGGGAACACGGTTAACGAGGGGCCGTGCTGGGGGAAGCCCAGGTGGTCGGTCTCGAGCCCTCACATCCACCACCATGCCATGGCCACCCATTGCCTTGGGACAGCAGCTGGGTGACAGAGCAGTCACTCCAGGCCCACTCAGGCCCCTGGGAGGGGG
>NW_007900746.1:0-510 GCF_000696425.1 Galeopterus variegatus
TCAAAAAGTGATGTTAGCGATTTTTTTAAATGTGATACAGACACCTCCAAGCAGCTTGTATGACCTCCCAGGTTTGGTTGGCTGGTTCCTGGGCACCTTCCCCAGTGGCAGAGGCCCTTGTCCTTGTTGACCTGAGGAGGGCGGCCACTTGGAGCATCCACAAAGGGTTCATAATGCAGTCTGAAACATACAAACAATAAACTCCTCAGGGTCCTCAGTACCCTGGGTGTCTGGCAAGAACTTAAGATTTTTGGCTGGGACCCATACAGGGGTAGACTCACTGAGGGGGAAGACACAAACAAACCCTCGACCCATAGTTAGCAACGGGTCAGGGCCCCTCCACTGGCCTGTTAAGGGGTCTTTCCACCGCACTCGGACTTCTGGGCACGGTGGTTGAGCTGACCAGTGTTTCTGGAAGGCAGACAGGGGTTCATTTTTCGAAAAATTTGGGATGTTTAAAGTTAGGAGTGCCTGTCCCAACTGCTGATGAGGGCTGGTGACTCCCCCTTT
>NW_007900747.1:0-510 GCF_000696425.1 Galeopterus variegatus
AAACTACTTGTCTATTTATAAGGAGTTTCCACTGTGGTAGAACAACACCATTCTCACCGACCGTCGGGTAACTTTTCTGAGTCTGACTTTATTCATTTCCAAAGGTGGGAGCCTCAATACCTGTTCTATAAACTGTCCCCTCTCTTCCCCTGGGGATGTTTTCAAGATCAAATGGAATGTTATACGTGGTACAACATAGAAAATTCTAAACTGGGAGCCTGCCCGTGGCTCACTCTCATGCGGTGCAGATAACACCAAGGCCACGGGTTCAGATCCTATATAGGGATGGCCGGTTTGCTCACTGGCTGAGAGCGGTGCTGACAACACCAAGCCAAGGGTTAAGATCCCCTTACTGGTCACCTTTTAAAAAAAAAAGAAAATTCTAAACTGGCACATACACTTAGGAAGACGTAATAGTAACCTTCATCTCCAACAGTGTTGGGGTTCTATTGGAAACCAGCAGATCCCTGAACTGAGGTTCTATGGAAGATCTCACACAGAGAAGAAAGG
>NW_007900748.1:0-510 GCF_000696425.1 Galeopterus variegatus
AATCTAACTGGGGTGAGATGATATCTCAATGTGGTTTTCATTTGCATTTTCCTGATGCTCAATGATGTTAAGCATTTTTTTTATGTGTCTATTGCCATCTATATATCTTCCTTGGAAAAATACCTATTCAATTCTTTTACCCATATTTTAATCAGGTTATTTGGGTTTTTTTTGCTAAGTTGTTTGAATTCCTTCTATATTTGGGATATTAATCCTTTGTCAGATGTATAGTTTGCAAATATTTTCACCCACTCTGTAGGTTTCCCTTTCACTCTGTTGTTTCTTTTGCTTTACAGAAGCTTTTTAGCTTCATATAATCCCATTTGTTTATTTTTCCTTTGGTTGCCTTTGCTTTGGGGGATCATAATCATAAACGCTTTGCCCAGACCTACTTCTGAAGTATTTCTTCTATATTTTCTTTTAGGAGTTTTATAGTTTCAGGCTTATATTTAAACCTTTCATCCATTTTGAGTTGATTTTGGTATATGGTGAGAGGTATGGGTCTAGTTT
>NW_007900749.1:0-510 GCF_000696425.1 Galeopterus variegatus
TCCATACAGTGGAGTACTACGCAGCCATGAACAGGAAAGAGGCCTGACACACGCTGCAATGTGGGTGAACCTTAGGACAGGGTGCCCAGGGAGGCACCAGACGCAGGTGGACAAATACTGTGTGATTCCACTCATAGGAGGCCCTGAGAATAGTCACACTGACAGGGACACAGAGCGGATGGTGTGTGCAGGGGCTGGGGGAGGAGATCGTGTTTCACGGAGATGCTGCATGCGAGCTGTGCCTCCTGAAACCTGGGGGCTCCATGCGAGAGAGCAAGGTCCCCAGCCTGGCCCTGGGTACACTGAGGGGCCACATGTGTGGCTGGACCCGGGTCAACTCCCACCCTCCTGCTCCTCCCAGAGAGCATGGGGGCTGCCTTGGCTTTTGTCCAGGAAGAGGCCACGACCCCGTTAGAAAAGCCTCGTACTGAAAACAGGTGCCTCCTCGCTGGTCGTTCTAAGGACCAACAGTGGGTCATGGGTTGTGGGTGGGAAGCCCTGTCCTTCGTC
>NW_007900750.1:0-510 GCF_000696425.1 Galeopterus variegatus
ACAGACAGACACACACACACACAGACAAGAATTTCTTCCCTCTGATATTCAGGTCTTACTGCTAAGTCTGAATTACCATGCCAGGCTCTTTTTTCTTTCAAAATAAGACTTCTCACAGGCACCTTGAATTTGGTGGCCTATCAATTTCCCTACTACTGATCCAGTCTTCGTATGTGTAGGTCTGAACCCCAATTGAGGGCACTGTCCAAGTTCTTTACTCTCCTAAGACCCTGTGTAAACTGATGGAGACAAATGTATACATTGGAAAGTTTTCACATATCACATCACGTTGAACAAATCTGAGTCCCAGCTCTGGCCTAGATAGATACTCTGTTAGATGCAATCCATGATTTCATCCACCCTTGCTCTATAGATTTGTACCTCCCACACTTGATATAAACAAAAGTATCTTATCATTAAACTTGGGGAATCTTCTAAAGCATGAGATTCTGTAGTTATCACTCTGTGACTCTGGAACAACTATTTCAAGTATTGCTTTCCTGTAGGGAA
>NW_007900751.1:0-510 GCF_000696425.1 Galeopterus variegatus
GGGCTGTTTCTCGCCTGTCTCCTATATTACAAGTGCCTGCCAATGATCTATTCAATACATCTTTGTTGACTGCAGATGTCTCTGCAGGGACTAGAACCTTAAAGTATAAAAGCTGGATTTAGTCCTGCATTATGCCAGAATAGCAGTTAGCTATGTACATAGGATCATTTTGACAAATACAGAAACACTTTTATAGGATTATATTTTGTTATTATCCTATTAATCCACCAAAAATAAAAATCTTTAGAAAAACACCCTGCTTTATTTACTTACTATAAGGAATTATGTTATCCAGGATCCAAGGAGCAGTAATCTCTGAATTTAAGATCAAGAATAATTTTGTTTCTTATAAACAAGAGGCCTAGTTTATTCTTATGGACAATTTGATCTCATAATATTATTTGATCATCAAAAACTCATTAAGTACCTGCTGTCTGCCAGACACTGGGTACAGTGAGTAATATCAACAGTAGCCTCAAGAATCTCATATACCAATAGATACTACAGACA
>NW_007900752.1:0-510 GCF_000696425.1 Galeopterus variegatus
AAATAAAATTGAATTTTGTATATTTACTTTGTAGCCAGCAATCTTACTAAATGTAGTTGATAGCTCTAAGACTATCTCTACACTACAGATTTTTAAAGATTATCTGTCCATGCAGTCACATTACCTGCAATTACAGAACGTTTTATTTCTCCCTTTGAATTCTTACAACTCTTCTTTTTGATTTATAGCAATAATCTAGGACTTCCATTACATCATTACAATGATGAGTAGAAACAGTAATAACACACATTTTGTATCTCATTCCCAATATTGGTGGAAATGTTTTGCTATTAAGTTGCCAAAAACCTCCTGTCTTTTTAAAAAGATACATATATCAAAAACAAAGATATTTTATAAAAAGTATTTTATTGACATTATAATATATTTTTCCTCTGTTCGGTTAATATGGCAAATTAATTATCCAATGTTAATCCAAACTTCCACTCCTATAATAAACCCAAATTGGTTTTAATAGATTTTTCATTTAGTGTATCACAGAATATTATTTAC
>NW_007900753.1:0-510 GCF_000696425.1 Galeopterus variegatus
TACATAGCAATTGCAGCATATGCCCATTCCAGGATTTACATCAGAACTTCTAATTCCCAAACCTTACTCTTGGTATTTTTTTCCTGCAACAAACAACAAATTTTGTCCTCATCCAACTATTCAAGACAACAAACATACGTATCCAGTGGTGTACAAACCATTATAAAGCACCAGAAGAATATTTACTATACAGTCTTTGCCCTGGAGAAATTTTTAGCTTTGGGATCTCTCAGACTCTAGCATAGCATTCCATTTTGATAAATTGGCTACACTGATTTTGATTGGCTATACTGATTTTTTCCCCAAAGCGTTGTTTTCATTAAAGAAGTAATTTTCTGTTAAGAATCCTACTGGAACATTTTCCTTTCTTTAATGATGCACACACACCCACACGGGCAGCAGCGGCTCTATGTATATCCTGATACATACATACACTGATTCTCCCAGTGTAAATGGGTCATTCATCCTTGTGGCCAGAGGCGAATCTATAAAGTTCAGAACTGGACAACA
>NW_007900754.1:0-510 GCF_000696425.1 Galeopterus variegatus
ATGGGATGGGCCATGACTGGTCCCTTGTGATGACTCACCAGCCTCTGACTGGCTCCCTTTCGTCAGTTGTTCTGGCTCCTCACTCCTGTATGGGTCCATGGGAACCCTTAGTGGTCTTGCTGTCCTGTGGGCCACCAAGGTCCTCTTCTCCCCTGCCACCTCCAAGCTACTCCATCTGAAGGGCACAGCTGTGGCTTTTGCCAGCTCCAGTGCAGCTTTTACTGGCTCCTGCTCCATGTACTCAGCAGCTGGAGCCTTAAAGCAGCCACAGCCTGAAATGCTCCAAGAAGGTTTTTCTTTCGCTCATCGTGGCTTCTCCCACCTTCATGCGCTCCGTAGGTCTCTCCTCCTCTTCCATAGGTCTCTCCTCCTCATCCCCTGAGCTCTAGCGGCCCCAGCTTGGCTGTTGTTGCTTTTTTATAGTTCTAAATTGATTGATTTGTGGTAGAGCGTGATGCCGTGGACTGTCTATTCTGCCATCCTGACCGGAAGCCCTAGATTATAAGGTTT
>NW_007900755.1:0-510 GCF_000696425.1 Galeopterus variegatus
GCATCAGTAAATGCCATGATAAGATCTGCATTATCTTTCTTCAAATGTACTCTTGCTTCTCACCTGCCTTGCTCAGTATCAGTACACAGTCGAGTTCAATAAGTGGCCTCCTGGTTAATTTCAATGAGATTACAGTGCCTGCCATGATTTGTGATAGAGCTCACGATTTAAATTGGGGACAAAATTGGAAAGCTGTCTCAATATTGCTACTCCTCAATTCTGCTCACATATTTATATTTCATTAAAACTCATGCAAACTTTCACAATGACTCTTCTACTTAATAAAGCGTATAGTATCAATTATAGAAAATACTTCCTATTTCTCCACAGAATTACCAAAAGACAACTTTAAGACAATTAAAGGGAAGAGGGTAGTTATTCCTTTGTGCTTCTTTTCAAAGTTGCAAAACTCAGCCAGAGATCACCAAACTTGAGTCTTACTTCATCTAGATGCTGCTTTGCAAAGGAATTGGTCCTTTTTGGGGCAGTAAAATATTTGCTAACTTCTCC
>NW_007900756.1:0-510 GCF_000696425.1 Galeopterus variegatus
TTTTTTTTTTAAGGTCCTTTCCCCCTTTTGTTAATTCTGGTAAACTAGGCACATTTAAAAAGGAAGTTTGTGTCAAAACAGATAGCAGTACAGAAACCTATCTAAATTTGGACCCTGGCAACCAGTTCCCCATTGCTCATCTGTGGGACTCTGTCAAATAGTAAATATTTAATCATCTTTCTTGAAAAGTATACATCCTCTCTCACCCTGGTGGAAAGCAAAATGGACTTTTTGTTTCCTGTATAAAAACACTTACTTAGCACGTCAGAAATTAAAAATGGCCTTCTCACCCTACACTCTTCCTAAAATCTTGAGGACAAAGAAAATATATGTAAGTTTCATCAAGATTGCTTTAGAGCCCCCCCCCTTTTTACATTATTAATAGTGGCACTCAAAATAAAAAAATAAGATCTATTAAAAAGTTAAACTGACTGTTCCACTGGATTTGGGCCTGCTTGATTCAAAGCCAATATTACAAAACTGAAGGTGCCGTTTCTGATTTCACATCTG
>NW_007900757.1:0-510 GCF_000696425.1 Galeopterus variegatus
CACTCTAAAGGAAGGCAGTCCCTGTGCTACATGTTTAGTTTGGTCTAGACTGGACAACTCAGACAAATCTATTCTGAAGATATCATTAAAACTCCTGACTTGAAACAAATAAAGTCTGGTGAATTTTAGCCTCCAAGGAATATGCAAATACAGATTATAAAGAGTAAACAGTATGCACAGCTTTTTCATCTATTAAATCACGAGTCTGCCCCTAGCAATCCATTAATTGGAATGTATCAAACTTAAAGAAAAACACAAATAAATTTTATAAATTAATAATTTTATTAAAAATTTGCATAAACTCAAATGCGGTCAAACAGAAACATTCATTAATCAAAGAACTTTTTAAATATTTGTTTGTTGGGGCCGGCCCCATGGCTCACTCGGGAGAGTGCTGCGCTGGGAGGGCCAACGCTGCCCGTTCGGATCCTATATAGGAATGGCCGGTGCGATGCGCTCACTGGCTGAGCATGGTGCAGACAACACCATGCCGACCCCCTTACCAGTCAA
>NW_007900758.1:0-510 GCF_000696425.1 Galeopterus variegatus
ATTACATAGTTAGATATAATTTTGGCCATGTTTATTATAAAGATATATTTTTAGGAATTTTTAACTAAAATATTTCTATAAATACTGTTACAGTTGTAAGAATGACAGGGATAAATCAATCACTTAAATATTGGAAGAAATGTACAGCTTTAAGGTATAGAAAATGGGAATGATGAAGGTGACTACCCTTGGCTCCTTCAAACTTCAAATATATACATATATATTTATAATATATTATATCCAATAGAACATGCTTTATGTTATAAATACAATGCACATTAAATAAACATAATAAAACACAAAAATACATCTATGTGTGTAAACTATTATTTAACCATAGGTCAGCTATAGCAAAGTCCTTTATTCTTGAAACACTTCTATTTCAATTATGAAATTCTATTTTAATTATGAATTTATGTATAGGTATTTTGTTCAGATTTCCTAAATATTTTTTTACTAAAACACAGTCACCATGCCTTAAAATTTTACTTCCAGCCATCTATTATTAAC
>NW_007900759.1:0-510 GCF_000696425.1 Galeopterus variegatus
ACCCATGACTTGGATATTTGAGCTCTTAAGGTTGTCTGATATCTCTCTTAGATTTTCTTCAGTGTTTTTAATTATTTTTTATTTTTCTTTTTTTTTGCCTGCCTGTGTTATTTCAAACAGCCTATCTTCAAGGTCAGAAGTTCTCTCTTCTGCTTCTGCAATCCTGCTGGTTAAACTCTCTGTTGTGCTTTTTATTTTGTTGAATGAATTCTTCAGCCTGGCAAGCTCTGCTACATTCTTTTTCAGGGCATTGATTTCCTTATACATTTCTTCTTTCAGGTTCTGTATACTTTTCCTCATTTCATCATGTTGTCTAATGTAATTTTCTTGTATCTCATTTAGTTTCCTTAGAATTATCACTCGAAATTTCTTGTCACACTTTTCAAGGGCTCCTTGTTCTATAGGATCAGAGCTTGAGAGTTATTGCCCTTTGGTCAAGTAGTTTATTAATTTTTCATATTTCTGGTATCTTTCCTTTGATGTTTTGTCACTGTGGCAAGGGATTTCATG
>NW_007900760.1:0-510 GCF_000696425.1 Galeopterus variegatus
TCATCTTTTTCACATATAAACACCTATGACGAAGATATTCCCTATCCTATACTTGTGCAACGCATTTCCGAACCTTAAGGCAGGATTTTACAATTATCCATATTAAATTCCACCCAGGTTTTGGCCTATCATTCCAGCCTACTGAGATCTACTTTATGTTTTGATTTTCTCTTTTAAAACATTAGTCATTCCTTACAGATTTATGTAATGTATAAATTATAAAACATTTCCAAGCTATCACCTAAATTATTTATAAGAATGTTGAATGAGCTCTGAACAAGATCCTGTGACTCACCAACACTCCTTCCCTCAAACTAAAACCACCTCATTAATCAGCTGACCTCATAGCTTTTAATCAGTGACAACTCTGTTACCATCATCCAACCCAGACTTTCTCATTTTTCAGATACTTTGCTAAAACCATGTTTACAGTTCTATTATTCTGATACGTCTCGAAATTCTACTCAGAAAGGAAATGAGATAAGCTTGAAACAATTTGTTCTCAGCAAG
>NW_007900761.1:0-510 GCF_000696425.1 Galeopterus variegatus
GTAGTAATTAGCTTATGTATCTATTGCATTGACGGGGCTGAGTGCCTTGGGGGAAGTGGCCATGACTTTGTGGGTTTTATTTATTTATTTATTTTGTGTTCTCACAGTCCAGCAAGTGCCTGCTATATAGTAGGCAGCAAAAGATACTGAATAGAGGAGCTGATATAGAACACCTCTTACGTACCTCTTCTGATTCTCATGGTGCCCTAATTTCCTGACCCCTCATCTGCTTGCCCACCTCTGCCACCACTGTGTCTGTCCTTCTCTGAAAGACCACTCATAGTTAGATAACACTCTGAGAGGACACTGTTCCACTGACTCAGCTTAGATCCATGTGGTTTCATTTCCTGGGGCCCACTGGTTGCTTGTCCAGGAGGTAGTCCCCTCTCTTTTGGCTGTTGCCATGCAGCCAGGCCAAATAGTTATGCATCTGGAGTTTCTGGCTAGCACTGCCACTTCTAGACTTAGATGAAATGCCACACCATGGGGTGTGGGATCAGACATCCAAAT
>NW_007900762.1:0-510 GCF_000696425.1 Galeopterus variegatus
TTCCATCCAGCCTTATATTCCCCTGTTTCCAAATGCCATACCTGTTGCATTGGGCCATTTTTTTTATTTTGACATTTAGGATTTTTTTCCCTTTTTAAATGAATTCCCTTTTGCTTTGTGCATTGTAAAGCCTTCTGTTTTCAATAGATTTTCTTTTGTCAATCATCCATTTCAAAATATTCTCTTTAGCTTTTACTTGATTTCCTTTCATCTTCTCATTCATAAATCCTAAAAGCTGTTTTATATTAGCTGTTTTCAAAGGATAATCCGGTACACTTCCTTTGCCAATGTATTTGCAATGTAGCCAGCAGCTGGCTCCACCCCTTCTTATGAGGAAGGCTTTTCTCCTAATGCAGTATATACATGTACTTGGAGAGATCTCTAAGATTCTATGCCACTGAAATCTAATTCATTTGGGGATTTTGAGTAGTGTATGAGTTGGTTTAAAAATAGCAGGAACAGGTAATGTGCTCAAATTATATCAAATTATAGGTATTTTTATCCCTCGTT
>NW_007900763.1:0-510 GCF_000696425.1 Galeopterus variegatus
GAATCACTCGGTGTGATTAACAAATAGATGCCTGGCCCCACCCCTAGAGTTAGTGATTTGGCTGGTCTGGGGTGTAGCTGTGACATCATTATTTTTTAAATCCCCAAGTGACTGTAATGTGAAGTCAAGGTTGAGAGCCACTGTTCAAAGTAGTTAGTGTGAAGGTAGCCAGCTTGGTAATAATGGCAGAATACAGCACCACGACCTCTGGATTACTTGTTTATTTAACTGATTGTTGCTACTAAAAATCTCAGGGAAACTACATCAAGTCCTTGTTACCAAAGTTAAGATTATTTTCCGTAAAAAGTCTAAAAATTAGACAAGACCAAAAATATCAACAGCAGTTTAATCATTTTGCTTTTTAGATTTTTAAAAAATAGTAGTTAGGGCCGGCCCGGTGGCGCACTGGATAGTGTGCTGCTTGGGAAGCGCGGCTGCGCTCCTGTCCAAGGGTTCGGATCCCATATATACAGACCGGTTCCCGCTCACTGGCTGAGCGAGGCGCGGGAG
>NW_007900764.1:0-510 GCF_000696425.1 Galeopterus variegatus
GGATTCACCTTGTTCCATTATGTTTAAATTAAAATAGCTTTAACACCCCTGGGTGGTCTACAGTGACACATCTGGAGATTTGGGGGTTCATTTTTCTTCTAGTCACTTCTTGATCCAAGTCCTTGAATCAATAGGATCCTCAGTCTCTCTCATTTCTTATCTCATGGGTCTCTTATCACTCTGTTCCCTTTTTTCATTTCCCTTAAACACTTCACACCAAGGAAAGCACAAGAGAGGTGGAACTGGTAAGTAAATAAAACCACTTAGCAGGGCAAACAACTTAAGCATCAAATACTAGACACCCCTACTGTAGGAGGGCAGAGCCACTCCTGTTCCCAGGAACTTCTCATGGGTCCGTCTGCTTCTCGGATCCCAGCCTCCTGCCTGGTGTGGCCCAGCGCCTTCTGACCACACCTGCTCAGACTGCCCTCTCTCCTCTCCTGTCTGGCCTCCTTCCTCACCCTGTCCTTCTCAGAACCTGCTTAGTCCCCCATTTCCTTCAACCTGGCC
>NW_007900765.1:0-510 GCF_000696425.1 Galeopterus variegatus
AGTGAGCACATGTGGTATTTATCCCTCTGTGCTTTGCTTATTTCACTCAACATGTTTCTCCGGATTCATCCATGTTGCTGCAAATGGCAGAATTTCATTCCTTTTTATGGCAGAGTAGTATTCCATGGTATATATATATACCACAGTTTCCTTATCCAGTCATCCATCAATGGACATTTATGTTGGTTCCATATCTTGGCTATTGTAAACAGAGCTGCGATAAATATGGGAGTGCAGGTATCCCTTCAACATGATGATTTCCATTCCTCTGGGTATATACCCAGAAGTGGGATTGCTGCATCATATAGAAGATCTATCTGTAGTTGTTTAGAAACCTCCATACTGTTTTCCATAGTGTTTGTACTAAATTACAGTCCCATCAGCTGTGTAGGAGTGTTCCCATCTCCCCACACCCTCACCAGCATTTGTTATTCACCATCTTTTTGGTCATAGCCAGTCTAACTAGGGTGAGGTGGTATCTCAATGTAGTTTTAATTTGCATTTCCCTGA
>NW_007900766.1:0-510 GCF_000696425.1 Galeopterus variegatus
GAAAAATTGTTGAGAAAATAAGGCACTTACAAAACTGGCCAAGCTGCCATAATTTGAAGCACTTGGTAATGTAAGCTTAAGGTGTATACATGCTATTCTCCTGGATCTCAAAATACACGATGATTTTTACTTCTTATAACAATGACACAAGTCTCTCTTTCAACCACTGGGGAGTTTTCTCAGTGTGTTTTCTTAGACTATGAAAGAGGGAAGAATGTCCTTTTGTCCTTCTGGAAAACTTCAGATTGAGTAATTCCTGTAGAGGAAAAACAGGAATTTCAAGGAGGGAAGAAGGGAACTGATTGCAGGCTTCCTGTGGTGACCTTGGGTGAGTCTAGGCAGAAGGTGGCATCACATACAAGGCAGTCGTAACGCTCACTTTGGGACCACACATAGTGGGACACTCTACCAGTATTTATTAATTCATTCTTTCAGCAACTATGGATTGAACACCTGCACTGTTCCAGTCACTGTTCTTGGCACTGAGACAAAGCACTAAACAAGACAGAC
>NW_007900767.1:0-509 GCF_000696425.1 Galeopterus variegatus
GAGAGTGTTTGTTTTGGTATAAGATAAGGAAATGAGCAAGAGTTTATCTGAAACAGATATCACATACCAGCGAGGATAAATTAAGAAATTATAATGATAAATATGACTCAGAGGCAACAAATTGCACTCAGTACATGTAGCCTTCAGCTCTGTACAGACTGTGGGAACAAAGAAAACATGTAGGTTGAGTACAGGGTGGGAAAGTGTTTGCTAAAGGAAGATGAGAAATGGTGAGAATGGTGTTTTTGATATTGATGTGATGTTCAGAGAACCTGTACCTCATTATATTGCAAATCATCCAATTACATATACTCCGTGTAGAATGTAAACTAATAGAGTAAAATTTGGACAGAATTTTGTGAGAGCTTTCTCAGATACGTACACCTTATAGCTGCTAGCTTATCTTAAGGAAATGTAACAAGAATTGCAAAGATCAAATGTGGAGAACTGCAAAGATCCAAAGTGGAGAAATAAATGCCAAGAAAAGAGGCCGCAAAGTGTCTGCTTTT
>NW_007900768.1:0-509 GCF_000696425.1 Galeopterus variegatus
TTTTAATTCTCACAAAATCAGTTGCTAAGTGTGATATATTCTTTCATTTTAATGTTTCTTCTGTCCATCCTGACATCTCCATTTGTCTGCCACCACCACAGACTCATGTTTAAAGCATTAAATTAGAATCCTAATTGGTATGGAACAGATTTCCTAGTTCTAGTCCTTCTCACCCCAAATCTGTATTCTACTCTAGTTGATGCCTAATTTTTCTAAATCACTGCCTTCATGAGGCCAATCCTCTTCCACAAACTAGTGATCCACAATGTGATTTATTAAAGCATTATGAAAATTTGAATCTTATAAATAGAAGAGGTATCCAATGATAGAGGACTGTTAAATATAATTTGGTGTATCAATAAAATGGAATATCAAACAATCATTAAGAACATATAATAGAAAAAATTATTGTTCTGAAGAAAATATTTGCAAATTTTTAAATATAAACATAAAACAACCTACATAACAGTATATACAAATTCTATAAAAGGAAGTAAGAACTGTTGGAC
>NW_007900769.1:0-509 GCF_000696425.1 Galeopterus variegatus
TCCACATGGGATCCGAACCCTCGGCGGGAGCACCGCCACACTCCCAAGCGGCGCACTCTCCTGTGCGCCACCGGGCCGGCCCTAGATATTATGGTTTTAACCATCACGTCATTGCCTATTTTACCTGACAACTGTCATTCTATTTTAGAATTCTGGTTTATGTATCTGCCTCTCTTGTGAGTATGTACAGTGTGATCATAAAAATATGATCAACTCTGATAAACTGATAATGTTTAAGATTCTGAATTTGTCAGTGGAGAGACCAGGCTATATTGTGGTGAGCTCTTTTAGACAAATCCCATCCTACGGAGCTCAGATTTTCCCCTACTTCATCCTTTTATTAATCGGCATGCTGCTTTGACAGTCAAACTCACACATCCTTCATCCTAACACCAGTGTCTACATTCCTCCTGAGGACAAACTCTTTGGAAATGCAAGGACACAGTAATCAGATCATTATGGGTTGACAAATACAAGACACCTTTTGCCATCAATACTGTAAAGCAGAA
>NW_007900770.1:0-509 GCF_000696425.1 Galeopterus variegatus
AAAATTTCCAAAGCAGTTTGTCAAATTACACTTCTAGAGAATTCTAGTCACTAATATCTTTGTCAATGCTTGTTTTTGGCAATTTCAAAAATTTTATTTTTAAATCAGTCCTGGTGAATGTGCAGTGATTACTTAATCTAACTTTTTGTGTGTACTTTGTTGGGCATTTATTTAACTCTGAGCTTCTATCAAGTGATCTCAAAGTTCAATCATTTAAAAATATCTGTTCTTGAACGTTCATATTTACAATAGGGCTGGCCAGTTAGTTCAATTGGTTAAAACGCAGACTTAAAAAACCAAGGTCACAGTTTGCATCTGCATGCTGGCCAGTCACCAAAAACAAAAACAAAAACATATTTACAATGTATTTGATAATTTTAAAAGTTTTTATGTATATAACTTTAGAAGTTTTTGCGTACACTATAATTTTCTAATTTTAAGTGACTTCAGAGTAACTTTGAAGTAATGAAGGATAATGCCTTCCTTAGTCTGGCATTTAGGAATCTCTA
>NW_007900771.1:0-509 GCF_000696425.1 Galeopterus variegatus
AGGGGCTGCACCATTTTGCATTCCCAGCAGCAGATTCTCTAATTTTAAAGGTCCTAACCTGCGCTGGGTTGGGGGAAACCAGGGGAAATGCCCCAGAATCTTCCCACTGATGGATGGGGAGGCTGGGAAGTTGATGGAACAACTCCTATCACCTTTTGGGTAAGAGTTGCTCCAGAGGACATTAAACTTCCCCACACTGTTGGGGTGCATCTGGCTTCCAAGTAAGTTCACTGATACCAGAGAAAATCAGTAGGAAAGAAATGGGTGCCAAGCTGAGAAGTTGAGAGGCTCTCCCTACGCTGGACACTGTCAGCCCAAGCTGCAGGTGAACCTAGGTGGGTCAAAGGGTGACACAGATGGACATCAACAGTGTCCACTACACACAGATGACCCTTGACAATTTTTTTTCCCAGAAAATTTTCTCTGCCCTAGCCAAAAGAAGTAATTATCTTTCTGCCAGTAATTTTTTTAGTTAATATAAATCAGTTTTTCTACTTCATCTCTAAATC
>NW_007900772.1:0-509 GCF_000696425.1 Galeopterus variegatus
ACAACACCAAGCCAAGGGTTGAGATCCCCTTACCGGTCATCTTTTTGAAAAAAAAAAAAAAAATTTTTTTTTAGATGTTTTTGTTTTTGGCAGCTGGTATGGGCATCCAAACCTTTGACCTTGGATAACACTGCACTCTTACCAACTGAGCTATTTGGCCAGCTTCACCTTATTTAAATAGGTCAGCCATTGTTCTCTATCCCTTTATTCTTTATTTTCTTCCTAGCACTCATCAATAGCTGGCGTGGTATGTGTTTACTTTTTAATTGTCTCTTTACCTATCCACTCCTGAATGAGAAAAGGGACTTTAATCTTCATCTTTGCTTTTGCTATATCCTCATCTCTTACAACAGTGCCTGGACATAATAGGTACTCAGTAAAAATGTATTGAATACCTAAATACCTTTTTATGTGATCTATGGAAAATACAATGGGCAATAAGATTTTAGCAACAGTCCAGAGCAGCCCCAGAGATGCAAATGCAATTTAACTCAACCAGGCACAGCAGT
>NW_007900773.1:0-509 GCF_000696425.1 Galeopterus variegatus
CAGTTGGTTAGAGTGCGGTGTTATAACACCAAGGTCAAGGATTCAGATCCCTATACTAGCCAGCTGCCAATCAATCGATCAATCAATCGATTACTGGAAGGAGAGAAATTAGCCCAAGATTGTCTTGACCCAGAGAAACCAGACAACCTGAGCCAAGAGGAGGGAAGGAAACACCCTGTGGCTCCTCAGGCCTGGTTGGCCCCAGGGGGTCAACCCAGATGCCGGTATGTCTTGCTGCCCAGAATGTCCACACTCAGGTGCTCATTGTCTTTCCCTTTCAGAGATTTGAAACCTGAAAATATCCTGTTGGACGATTACGGTAAGTCAGAGAGCGGCTCAAGAAATCCTTTTCCTACTCTGTAGCTGAGGTGAGCGTCACAACCCATAGAGAGCAAAGGGCCTCCCAGAGGCTCTCAGGCAGGGGGGAGGCTGACCACGGGACCGTGGGAGGGGAGGGAGAACCCCATGCCCCCTCCTCAGTCCCGGGTGCCTGGGCAGCAGTGGGCACA
>NW_007900774.1:0-509 GCF_000696425.1 Galeopterus variegatus
ATTGGATTTGCCACCATTTCACCTTCATTCTATTTGGAAGGTTTAGAAAGTTAAAAATATATTTTCCCGATTCTTTTGTAGCTAGTATTGTGGATATTAATTTGTTTCTGCCAATTGAATGCACTCACATGAGATTAGAACAACAGACCCATCTCTCCGTGTCTACATTAGCTGACAAGCAAGCTCTGGCAGATGTGAGTGTCCGCAGTGAATTCATTTGTTTGCCACCAGCTTCATGGTTTTGAGAGAGTTGTGGTAAAGACAGCAGTGGTAATGACAGCACAAAAGAAGATACTTTCTGCCACTGGGCTAGTGTCATGGAGGTGTCAGTCACCTTGAAAAGTAAATGCAGTACTAGCCAATTGACTTTGGCTCTCTAGACTTTTTGGTGATTTCTATACTAAATCTCTTTTGCTTGAAAAAGTTGAAGTGGTTGTTTTCCTGCACCGAACTTCTGTTGTCTAGGAATTTCTTTGAAAGAGCTACGGTAAAATCTGCAGGACCAACAG
>NW_007900775.1:0-509 GCF_000696425.1 Galeopterus variegatus
ATATATAATAAATGTTAGTTTTATAAATTACATTGGAGCAATGGAAATATAAATTTATTTTCTGCTTCCACAAATGCGTTCACATTTACATATATTCAGAAAAAAATGTAGTATCAGGAAGCATTAATAATTCATATAAAGTGAGCTCCAAGAAGTATAAACATTTCAGTTGGCTTCTATTTTTACTGTTATTCAATTAATAGGCACAGGAGTTCTAGCTGGGACCAACAGCCACAACTCCAAGCCATGGATCAATTAGCCCAGACTTTGACAATCAATCAGACAAGCTGAATCTCTTGGCCTTTTATTTTCTCATGAACATGTGCTTAGTTCAGTGTGGGCACATTCAGTACAGTTATTAGGAACTTGCTAAAGAGTATGTATGTTAAAACAATTGGGGAACAGTTATTCTTAACGACTCCACCCATTCATTCTTTATGCCTTCAACTATTTATCTCTATCCTATTCTTTGATTGCATAATTATTTATTAAGCACTTATTATATGTCA
>NW_007900776.1:0-509 GCF_000696425.1 Galeopterus variegatus
CTCAAACAACTCAACAGCAAAAAACTAAATAACCCAATTAAGAAATGGGCAAAGGATCTTAAGACACTTCTCAAGAGGAGACATACAAGTAGCCAACAGGCATGTTAAAAAATGTTCAACAACACTAATCATCAGGGAAATGCAAATCAAAACAACAATGAGATACCACCTCATTCCAGTTAGAATGGCTATTATCAATAATTCAAAAGAAAACAAGTGTTAGCAAGAATGTAGAGAAAAGGGAGCACTTGCACACTGTCAGTGGGAATGTAAACTAGTACAGCCACTACGGAAAACAGTATGGAAGTTTCTCAAAAAACTAAAAATAGAACTACTGTATGATCCAGCAATCCCACTACTGGGAATGTACCCAAAGGAAATAAAATCAGTGTGTCAAAGAGATACTTGCACTCCCATGTTTACAGTAGCACTATTTAGAATAGCCTAGATAGGCCGGCCTGTGGCTCACTTGGTAGAGTGCGGTGCTGATAACACCAAGGCCACGGGTT
>NW_007900777.1:0-509 GCF_000696425.1 Galeopterus variegatus
CACTATCCATTGCGCCACCGGGCCGGCCCCCAAGATGCCATCTTGATGATGAACCTGTTGGAGCTCCAGGCCTGGTGAGAGAGATGCTAGTTCTTGGGCCAGACCCAGAGAAGTTGGGTTACTGGATGCACAGATAAACTCTTTCCCTCCCCAGCAGGAAAGTGAGAGCTGGCTTTTTGTTTGTTTGTTTGTTTTTATACACTTAACACTGTGGTGAGCAAGAAGGGAGAATCAACAACAATCCTTTGGGGATCCTTCTTGGAAGAGTTGAAGCACTGGACACATGAATTAACCTCTTATCTCCCCTGGGTAAAACTAGCAGGTAGGGTTTCTTTTCCTAATTTTATGGTGATGAACCTGGGACTGGTGAGAGGATATCTTTCTTCTGGCTTTGGTAAATCTGATTTTGCATTCTCCTGGAGTCCAGTTACTATTCAAGAAATATCTGACTTCTCACAAAGGGAATTGGTCCATGAATTGTTATTGAATTGGTGTGCTTCTGGACAGAA
>NW_007900778.1:0-509 GCF_000696425.1 Galeopterus variegatus
AAGCAGGGAAGCCTTTGCCCTGAACATGACTGTTTCTCTCCAGCATCAAAGAGAAGCTCATGACCCAGGCGGACCGGTTCAGTGAGGAGGAGGTATGTGGGGGCTTTTCCGGACACAGACACGGCAGGTCCCCTGCTCTGGCCCCCAGCGATCCTGGTCCAGGCTGACTCCCTGTTCCCTCCCCAGATCAAGCAGATGTTTGCGGCTTTCCCGCCAGATGTGTGCGGCAACCTGGACTACAGGAACCTGTGCTACGTCATCACGCACGGCGAGGAGAAGGACTAGGAGCCCAGGGTCTCCCCACATTCAGAGTCAGCAAATACTGGGTGGTGGGCACTGATGGGGAGCTCCTGCAGCCAGAGTGTGCAGGGCAAGGCTCCCTGGTCTTATGGGTCGGAACGAAGCAAGAATAAATCCTGCTAACATGGTCTGAGTTTGCGTGATTAACGCTCCAGTTGGGGAGAAAGCTAAACATTCCCATCTTGTTGGTTTTTCCAAAACTTTGTGCT
>NW_007900779.1:0-509 GCF_000696425.1 Galeopterus variegatus
CAGGAAGCCAAATGGAACAAAGGAGAGAGAGTTAGGGTTTGTTTTAAAATAAGGATATTGTTGGGCCGGCCCGGTGGCGCACTGCTACAATGCGTTGCTTGAGAGCGCGGCAGCACTCCCGCCGAGGGTTCGGATCCCACATACAGACTGGCTGCTCACTGGCTGAGTGAGGTGTGGGTGCAACACCGAGGGTTGCAATCCTGTTGCCGGTCCCAGTCCAGTACGGGCGTGACACTGAGGGTTGCGATCCGTTGCCGGTCATGAAAAAAGACAAAAAGGAATAAAATAAAATAAAATAAAATAAGGATATTGTAAAAACCTATAACATTTTTAATTAATTTATTAATTAACTTTTGTTGTTTTGACCTCTGTGAACAATTTCACAAACCCATTAGTTTTTGTATTAAAATTTTGGAACTTCAGTTTAAAGCTGTAAACTTATAGTTTTTCAGGAAACTGTACCTATTAAAGTTTTTTTTAATAAAATATTTAAAAACATAACATTTTAA
>NW_007900780.1:0-509 GCF_000696425.1 Galeopterus variegatus
ACATATTAGTCAGAAAAGAATTTGGATCTCCAGTTTTCAATAGAAATTTTAACTGACACAATATAAAGTCAAAACTAGATCCAAAGGGCAGATGACAAGCTCTCTGCGAGCCAAGAGAAAAAAAATACTGAATTATAAAACAAGGCAATTTCAGTAGAAAGTTTTATTTGATTCCCTTTATTGAATACCTTATCTTAGGGAAATGGTTAATGGGCTTTCTTGGACAACTAATACATTAGAGCATCTAACAGCAAATTGAGTAGAAATGCTTCAAAAAAATGAAAGTCACCCTGAAGTACAGTTGTTCTCCAAACTATTCATGCTATTTGTAATTTGACTTTGAAGACATCATATGTTTTTATGACATGAATACAGATATGGGCTGAGATAAACATGCGTTTATCTGCTCCTTTTATTTCCTGTATTATTCAATACTGACACTAGGAATTGAGGGAAACCTCACAAAAAATATTAGAAAAGGTACCAATGCATCTTTGAAAAGATTTTTT
>NW_007900781.1:0-509 GCF_000696425.1 Galeopterus variegatus
AAATAGGGTGGCAGGGAAGGAGTTACTTGAGAAAAGACTTGAAGAGAGGAAGGACTGAGCCATGGGACCCAGGGACAAAGCTGGATTAGGGGACATGCATATGAGAGTGCTCAGGAGGCCAGGGTGGCTGGAATAGAGCAAGAGGAAGAGGCGGTAGGGGGAGGTGGCAGAGAGAGGGCGTCGTGCTGGCATTTGGGCTTTGGCTCTGAATTCGGGGAAAGGAGGCCTTTAGGACTTTAAGCAGATGCACATTTTAACAGGTCCTGGAGGGCATCGAGAGTGGTTTGGGTGGAGAGTGGGATACCAGTGGTGGTGACCAGAGGTGTGAGGTTTATTTTAAAGGTAAACCACAGGATTAGCTGTGGGGGTGAGGGAAGAGAGATTTTTGCATCGGAGGGAAGGTGGTGGCAAGCAGGTTTAGGGGAGACTTGGAGGTTGTGGTTCACAAATGAAGCCCTAGGAGGCTTGAAAGACAGAGGATAGAGGAGGCGGTGAGGCCTGGCGGGTGC
>NW_007900782.1:0-509 GCF_000696425.1 Galeopterus variegatus
GACGTGAAATAAGATTATATTGTATAATGTTGAATATACTGATTATCCTGATTTAAACATCACACATTGCACACAGATATAGATATTCAACATTACACCCCACAGATATGTCCAATCAACTATATTTTAATTTTAAGAAAATTTAAATCAATATGTCAAAGGAATATCTGCATTCCCACATTTATTGCAGCATTATTTACAACAACCAAATATGTAATCAATGTAAGTTTCCATCGACAGATGAATGGATAAAGAAAATGTGGTCTATATACACAATAGAATATTATTCACCTTTAAAAAAATAAAATTCTGTCCCTTGGGACAACATTGATGAATTAGAGGATATTATGCTAAGTGCAATAAGGCAGGCACAGAAAGATATTGTATTATATTATACATGTGGAATCTAAAAAGCGTTAAATTCATAGAAGTAGAGAGCAAAATAATAGTTACCAGAGGCTAGGGGTTGGGTTGGGGGGATCTAGTTAAAGATCAGATTGGATGGTGAG
>NW_007900783.1:0-509 GCF_000696425.1 Galeopterus variegatus
AGTGAGATTAGATATGCGAGGAGTGCAGCTCTAGATAAAACGCCAAGATCTGTAGTTTTCAGACATTCACCTCCCGAGAGCTTTTAGGTGCCAGCTGAGCCATCGGCCTGTTAACTCATAAATTCAGACTCAGAATGTTGGACATAGAACAATCACTGAAGAGCTCCCAGTCTAACAAGAGCCAGTACTCTCTGATTCTCTGAATAATAAACTTGCAAACATCATATTCTCTGGGAATAAGCAGCCATTCACAAATACTGCCAGTAGTCCAGGAGTAATACCAGTAATGATAGCGGAACTAGTACAATTGTTGGCACTAAGATTTGTGTTTTGCTAGCACAAATTCTGGCTATTCTTTTAGCAATAGCTTTGTAAGACTTGTTGCCCACGCTTGCAACCGATCGTAGTTTTTCTATGTCTTTCTCTTTCCTTTTCCATTCTGAACCTCCTCCTCTTTCCCTGTGCTGCCTCTGACCATTTCCTCCCCAAATTCTCTATCAAAAATAGAG
>NW_007900784.1:0-509 GCF_000696425.1 Galeopterus variegatus
TTTTTTTGTTGTTTTGTTTTGTTCATAAGAAAGAGAGAAAGAGACTACTTATCCGTCAGACACATGCATCCTCATGTGGTCGTTGAACTGCTCGATTTGGTCAAACTTTGCTGGACAGACGGAGCAGACGTAAGTGGTCCCCTCCGTGCAGGCCACCACGCCTGGGGGGCCGGCGCGGGCACCTGGGGGTGTGCCTGCTGGAGGGGTCCCGTTGCTGGCACTGTGCAGGGCCACGTGTCGCTCCAGGAGGGTCTTGTGGGAGAACTTCTTTTTGCAGATGTAGCATTCATAGGACTTCTCCCCGCGGTGGAGGCGCATGTGCACGTTGAGGGAGCTCTTCTGGGTGAAGCGCTTGTTGCAGATGCTACACTGGTATGCCCTCACTCCTGTGTGTGTCACCATGTGCTTGATAAGGTAATCCTTTAAGGAGAAGGAGCGCCAACAGATGCTGCATTGGTGGGGCTTCTCACCTGTTGATGTGGGAAGAGACAGCAAGCAGGGCGAAGCAA
>NW_007900785.1:0-509 GCF_000696425.1 Galeopterus variegatus
CTAGTGACCCTGGCTTCTGACTCTTTGTGCCTGGGGCCTCTCTCATTACAGGCCTCCCAGAGGCTGGGGACTGATCTTGATGACCTTTGCAGACCTTCCTTGAAGCAACCTGGAAGGCTTTGAGCATGGAGGGGCTGGCTTTGTGAGCCTAGCACCTCTCCGAATCTCCTCTGTCCTGGCCTGTTTGGTGCCCAACACCACTAGGAACACCCCTGTGCCAGGGGTCCTCTGAGGCAGATGCAGTGAGTTGGGGACAGGACCCCTGGAGCTAAAGGGATCCATTCAGAGGGAGCAAGTAGGGGCCTGACCTTGTAGAAGCTGGGGACCACCACTGTGTGTTCTTGGGCCAATTACTTGCAGTCTCTGTTCCCCATTTATAATATAGAGGCGAGGTTGGACCAGATCCGTGATTCTCAACTGGGGTCTCACGTTAGAAACACCTGGGGCTTTTTTTTTTTTTTTTTTTCCTTTTTTGTCTTTTTTACTGACCGGTAACAGGATCGCAACCC
>NW_007900786.1:0-509 GCF_000696425.1 Galeopterus variegatus
AAAAATGACATAGAGACCACAACCCATAAAAAAACAATAGAAAAGATGAACGAAATTAAAATTGTTTTTTGAGAAGATAAACAAAATAGGCACACCATTAGCTAGATTAACAAAATAAGAGAGAAGACTCAAATAATAAAAATCAGAAATGAAAAGGGAGACTTTATGACTGTAAAGCATCACTAGAGACTACCATAAACAACTGTATGGCAACAAATTTGAAAATCTGGAAGATATTGGTAAGATTCCAGACACATGCAAATTACCAAGACTGAACCAAGAAGAGATAGAAAACCTGAACAGACCAATAGCAAGCAAGGAGATTGAAGCAGCAATTAGAAATCTTCCAACACAAAATGTCCGGCTCCAGATGGCTTTCCAGATGAATTCTATCAAACTTTAAGAGGAGTCAATACCAATTGTCATGAAATTGGTCCAAACAATTGATATAGACTCTACTCTTCCAAACTCATTCTATGAGGCCAACATAACTCTGATACCAATACTAG
>NW_007900787.1:0-509 GCF_000696425.1 Galeopterus variegatus
ATGCATGGCTTTCAATTCTCTGAATACACCGTGTTCTCATCTTGAGGCCTTTCCACAAGTCGTTTCCTTTGCCCACACCACTTTCCTCTACTTCTTGCTCCCACTTAACCCCATCATTGTAATCACCATCCCCCACACTATTCTTTCTACCATTTGTTCTTAGGGTCTCAAATGCTGTTGACTTTATTCTAAACCCTCCCCCCCCACCCAAAGGCCAACTTATCCACATACTGGGAAAGTGAATTCTGTTCCTTCCCATACCAGGGTTCCTACTAGTCAACAATACCAAAGAGTAGAACAGACAAGACAATGTGGATATCCAACTACAGAATAAATACATTCTGTGTGTGCTCAGTGTATGGGGGCAGAGGATGATACACTGAGATTCATAAGGAGAAGCAACAAGTCAGAAATATTCAGAAGCTCTCTTAAACACACACACAAATACACACACACACACACCCCACAAACCTTTTTGTCCCTATTGAAGACCTTGGGGTTAAGCCACT
>NW_007900788.1:0-509 GCF_000696425.1 Galeopterus variegatus
CCCAGCAGGCTGCCTCCCTCGTCGACCTGTTTCTCTTTATAAAACTGCTGAATATTTTAAAAGAACAGAACAGATATTGTAATAATAATAAAATAATATGCCACCACTCATCCATTAACAGGATTAACAAAGGTTAATGCTCTGCTCTATCAGCTTCATGGGTTTTTTTTAGTAGCAAAATAATATACGTACAGATGGCGCCCTTTGTACATTCCCCTCCATTCCTCTCCTTTTTTCCAGAGGTAAATCCCATGTTATGGTATCCCCCAGGCATGTTGTGTATGTATCCATAAGTCTATATGAGATAAAAGGCAAACTGCATATAGCTATCAGCTAGAAAGAGAAGAAATAAATTGTGATGTAACAGTACAGTGCACACTTTATGGTAGTTAAAATTAAGGAAACAAATGTGTGCATGCCGACATTAATAAAAAATATACACTTAGTGAGAAAGCCAATTTTAAAATAGCATGCATAGTATGACTTCATCTATATACAGCTTTTTAAAA
>NW_007900789.1:0-509 GCF_000696425.1 Galeopterus variegatus
CCTCTTGCCTCATAATTGATCTTCCTCTTTTCAGGAATGCAGCCCTATGGTCTTTTGTCTACGTAGCAGCTGGAGTGATATTTTAAAAGTGTAACACAGATGATGTCTCCTCTGCTTAAATCCTCTAGCTACTTTCCAAGACATAGAATAAAACCCCAAATTTTCATACTAGTCTGCAAGGCACAGGTGATTTGGCTCTTGTGGGCACCTCTGCCCTCATTTTCTAACACTCTGCCCTTTGAGCTCTTTGTTCCAGCCATACTGTGATTTTTTTCTGGCTGTCCCTTGATATTCCTAAGTCCTCAGGGCTTTTTTTACCTGCAACACCTCTCTCCTGGAAAGTTCTTGCCCAGATTGTTACCAGGCCAGCTTCTCATCATTTTCTTTACCACTATTATCATCATCATCCACCATTATATCATGTATTTATTCACACATTTGTCAATTTCCTCAACTGGAATGTAAGCTCCAGGAAGGCAGGTGCTTTTTTGGTGCTCACCCCTATGTAT
>NW_007900790.1:0-509 GCF_000696425.1 Galeopterus variegatus
CCAACACTGAACCCTGGACCTTATGCATGGTATTTTTAAGTCAGTGGAACTGATGAGATCAGCTAAGTAATGTGTGTAGGCGGATGAGAGCACTCTGACTTTCTATTTAGAGTTCTCAGTCATTTATTTATGGGGCAGCGGAAGAATAGCCAACAAGGTTTTATCTATCTACACCTGTATAGACAGCGTAATTTATATGCTTATATAAATATACTATAGATGTATGTTTGTGTGTATGTGTATATATGTGTGTGTGTGTGTGTGTGTGTGTGTGCAACACCAAGGTCAAGGGTTCAGATCCCCATATCAGCCAGTCACCAAAAAATAAATAAAATAAAAATGTATGAGAGAATCTTTTAGGGGCTGGCTGGTCAGCTCACTCAGAGTGTGGTGTTATAATACCAAGGTTAAAAAAAAATAATAATATAAAATTTTTGGGCCGGCCCGATGGCGCACTGGAGAGTGCACCGCTTGAGAGTGCGGCGGCGCTCCCGCCGAGGGTTCGGATC
>NW_007900791.1:0-509 GCF_000696425.1 Galeopterus variegatus
TTTTTTTTTTTTGGCCAGAAGTACCATACCTTAAGTTTTAAGATACCAGAGTAATAATATATTCTTATTGAAACTGTTATGATTGCAAAGAAGTAAAATACTTAGCCCGTCTGAGAGAGGTGTTATAAATATTTCTCCACCACTGTACTATTGTCTTCATGCCTATATTTTAACAAACTTTTGTTTGGAGAAATGAAGAGTTAAGAAATCCAGTAGAGAAACATATTTCCTACAGTCTAAAGTAAAAGAGTAAATGTGTAAAAGCCATCAAAGAAGTTGCTTCTATTGAAGAACCTGATTTTTGTCTTAAAATGACAAAAACATTATGTATTGGATATGAAGTGGTAGGACACTTCTTTGCCTTGCCTACAGTCTGGAACTTTGTACTATGATATATTTAGTAATCAAACATGATTTTTTTCACGTAAATTATTGTCTTTGACTGAAGACACATCAAGCACTGGTTCAGGACATAATGTGTCTGATTGAGTTTGCTACTTCTGGGGAAA
>NW_007900792.1:0-509 GCF_000696425.1 Galeopterus variegatus
CCCCCCCACAGGGTGTGTGGACTCTACGGAACTTCTATCTCCCTTGCAGAATGTCTCTGTGTTCCGTATGCATTGGGCCGGCCTGCTGGATTGTGTGGCAGCAGTGTGGTCCCCATGGAGTTCCCACCTGAGGGAAACTATTGAAAAAAATAAAACCTATTGAATTTGTCAATTTGTCACTGTCATTTTACATACATGTTGTGAACACTTTGTTCCTTGTGTAACATAGGTTCTTTTCCATGAGGATTTGAGAAATTTAATTTTGGGTGAGTACCAGGACTGTTATAATTCTTCAAGAGGCTGTTAGATTTTATTTTTAGAGATAAGACATATCTTGCAACTGATTGTATCTCCTTTTGTGGTGTATGTTAGGAATATTAAAGCCAGATTTTTTGACACAATTTCCCACACCTCATCTCCCACCTCACACAAGTTGTTTGTTTTTAACATTTTTATCAAGTTAGTATATAAATAAGTATTTTTAATCAAATAGTACATAAATGATTCAA
>NW_007900793.1:0-509 GCF_000696425.1 Galeopterus variegatus
TGAGCATTTTTTCATATGACTGTTGGCCATTTGTATATCTTCTTTAGAGAAATGCCTGCATGAATATGTGAAAAATATGCAGAGAAAAATAGGAATTCATATAAAAGAGAGCTTCCTCAAATTTACACGGGCTCCCTTTTAGATTCAGAATAGTTCTCCAAATTAGGAAGGGTACCCTGGGCACTGGAATAACAAACTAAAAATGCCCAAGTCTGTGCTTCCCTGTCTCTCTCCATTCTGTCTATTGCTTTCATTATTTCCCATATCCAAACCCTTTGCTGCAATATTCTAAAATCATCTCTTTCTACTTCTCAGTCCATTAACTTTACTCCCTTTCCTTCACAGTTGATCCTTATTTATCATTCAAATAGAACTTCTTACACTACCTATGATTGAGCCATATAGAAGGTAAAGCATTTGCACTGTAAAAGAAATGCTGCTAAATCAAAGGGATTTACTTCTAGTGATGAGGATGAGATGTCTGTGTGGTATCTAAAGCGTTTTTTTTT
>NW_007900794.1:0-509 GCF_000696425.1 Galeopterus variegatus
TAAGGCTTAACATCTAAGTACCAGCAACCCAAGGGTATGAAGTGTTTTGCTTTTGCTTGCTTGTCTGTTCATTGCTTTTGCAATTATTTCTTCGGTGGGGAATAAAAGGACACCGTGAGTTAGCAGCTTCCTCTGCCCCTGTAGCCAGAGTGGCCTTGAGCTGGTGACCTAACCTCCCAAACCTCACTTCCTTCATTCTCCAAATGATGATAACTCTGGCCACACATAGTGTTTAAAATGTTAAATAAAATAATGTCCTGAGTGCTCTTTCAACATGTCCAGAAGTATGGAACGTGTTCTTAACCATACTGCTCCCTCTATATATAATAGGCTGAGCAAGCCTCAAAATTTAGCCAGACCCTTTTGAGGCCAAAAACTCAGAAGAGTCAGCTTCTATAGCTGACAAAGTCTTCTTAAGAAGCCCCAGCGAACCTACTCAATTCTCAAGAGAGAATTTCAAATTGCATTTTATCTCTATGCCTCTTTATCCTTTCGGGATTTAGTAAGAG
>NW_007900795.1:0-509 GCF_000696425.1 Galeopterus variegatus
TGATGCTTTCCCCCTCAAGCCTCTCTCAAACATCTTAATTAAAATTGCATGCCACCCTGTCTCATTCCCTATCCTCCTCTATTTTTTTTCACTGGACTTACCACTTTCCAATATGCTATATAATTTACTTAGTATGGCTGTTGTCCATCTCTTTTCCCTAGAATGTAAGTTCCATAAGGACAGAAATTTTTGTCTCTTTTGCTCACTGATCTATACTCCAGTTCCTAGATCAAAGCCTGACATATAGTAGGTACCCGATAAACATTTGTTGAGTCAATGAATAAATGAATGAATGAATGAACTAGGACAGATGACCTCTGGAGTCCTGTCATTCTGGTGCACATATTCACATGCTGGATGACAACTGAACAATCAAGAGCAAGTCTTCAGCTCCCAAATTTAGGGAGGACTGCCAGAGTGGTCTAGTTCATACTCTAGTGTCAGTAATATCCTCTGGTATGGGATTTCTAGTGTAGCTTCCTGGGGCCCCTACACATGTGTGAGAGTTA
>NW_007900796.1:0-509 GCF_000696425.1 Galeopterus variegatus
TAATCTTCCTATCTCTCTACAATTTTGTATCCATTGACCATCCTCTCCCCTCATTCTCCCCGCTCCCCTTGTTAGTCTCTAGTAACCACTGTTTTATGCTCTATTTCTATGAAATCAACTTTTTCAGCTTCCACGTATGAGTAGTATTTCTCTTCTGTGCCTTATTGTACTTAATATAATTTTCTCCATGTTTATCCATGTTGCTGCAAATGGCAGAATTTCATTCTTTTTTATGGCTGAGTAGCATTCCATTGTGTATACACACCTCGTTTTTTGTACCTAATCATCCACTGATGGACATTTAGGTTGGTTCCAAACCTTGGCTACTATGAATAGAGCCACAATAAACATGAGAGTGCAGGTATCCTCACAACTTGTTCATTTTCTTTCCTTTGGATATATACTCAGTAGTGATGTTGCAGGGTCATATGGTAGTTCTATTTGCAGTTTTTTTGACAAACCTTCGTACTGTTTTCCATAATGGCTGTACTAATTTACATTCCTGCCAA
>NW_007900797.1:0-509 GCF_000696425.1 Galeopterus variegatus
TTTTTTTTTTAAAGATGACCGGTAAGGGGATCTTAACCCTTGACTTGGTGGTGTCAGCACCTCGCTCAGCCAATGAGCGAGCCGGCCATCCCTATATGGGATCCGAACCCGGGGCCTTGGTGTTATCAGCACCGCACTCTCCCGAGTGAGCCACGGGCCGGCCCCAGAATTCTGATTCTTGATTCAATCCTTATTTGATGAGAGACATTGTGGTGATAATGGGAAAATTCAATGTGAGCAAATTTGTATATGATATTAATAAGTTCCTTTTTAAAATTTTTATTTCTGATATTAGTATATCTGTTATATAGATATATATATCGCTGTTATAGAACCCAAGTCTATTTTCTACAGATGCATTTTAAAGTATGAAAAAAACTGTTTCCCTAATTGACGTTTTTATTTTTATTTCATTTTTTAATGTTTTTAATTTTTTTGAAGTAACTTGTTATACATATTTGTGTGGTACGAAGTTAACTATCAGTAGTTGTGTACTACGTGCGACGGTA
>NW_007900798.1:0-509 GCF_000696425.1 Galeopterus variegatus
GTTTAGAGGTGCTGTTACAAATGAGTGTGAGGTCGGTGCACTCTATCGGTCCTGTATTATCTAAGGGGAAGTTGATCCCCGTTTGGTTTGGGCCCCAGGGTGGAAATGTAAGGTTAAACTCTCCCTCATGTGGGAATGCCTTTATGGAGTTTGGTTGGACATGAGGATTATAGTGACATATCTAACAATTAGAAAGGCTTTCTCCCCTTGCTATAACAGAAAAGAGATTAACCAGGGAGTTGCTTTCCCACTGTGGAAGTGCACCATCCATAAAAAAGAAAAGACCCAGGACTAACATCCTCTTGGTGTTTATCATTTTGGGTCTTTTGGAGGCAAAAGGGGCAGAGTGTGGCCTCCTACATGATTCACTCCAGAGGGGCAGTAATTTCTCCCCCAGGGTAATCTAGGAAGTCCCCTTGGAGGAAGCTACTTTCCACTGTATCTTGGACTAAGGTTTCTGTTTGTTTTTCAGTTAGTCAGGCTAGGAATTCCATCTCATGGGAAAGAAG
>NW_007900799.1:0-509 GCF_000696425.1 Galeopterus variegatus
GCAAAAGTAAGCACTGAGGTAGAAGAATAGTTTGCCTGCTTGGTGTTGGTGCAGTTCTCTCCCTTCTCTCTAACTCAGATTCTTTCTAATTCTTCTCTCTCTTCAGGCTGATAATGACAGCATCATTATGTTCATTGATAATTATGTTCATAATTATGTTCGGTGGGCATGATGTGTGAAATAGATGTAAAGCTTAGTATAGGACACAAGAGTATGTGAAAGGAAAGAAGACTACCAGGTATACTGAAATTGCCATTTTGTGGGTGAAAGTAACTTAATATTGGCCATTTTATATGGCTCATCGTTTTGCAAGGTACCTCAACTTATACTGACCAAAATTATATAGGGTAAGTGACATTATCCCACTTCACAAAGAAGCTAAATGATTTACCCAAGGACATGCACTGGATGAATTTCAAATCCAGGTCAACTTTCTTTCTAGTCCATAAATTCATCCTGTTATAAACTGTAGGTCCTGTCTTCAATTTGTAGGTAGAAGAAAAAAAGGA
>NW_007900800.1:0-509 GCF_000696425.1 Galeopterus variegatus
GATGGGTAGTACCAATGAGTTCAAGATCAACCATGAGAAGGGACATCAGCAAAGGCAGAGAGGAGAAAGGACATGGCATATTTAGACAGGGAACAGTTCTGTTTGACTAGGACACAAGAGAGGAAACTGGGCATGCCTGGAAAGATGACTCTTTATCCAGGAGACAAAGGAGAGTCTCCCTCCCTAACTCCAGTAACCACACATGCACACACATACATATACACACCACACACTCTGTGATCCTGACCTTTTACATCCCGGTAGGACCCTCGGAATATTTTCTAATATGGCCATTCTGATTTAATTGTCCATTTCCATGCCTTCTTTTGTCACTGAGCCTATCACACTGAATTAGAATTTTCTCTCTATGTCTTACAATCTTTCCTATTGAAAGGCAGTAAGGAGCTTACATTTATTGAGCTTACATTCACTTGAACAAGTAAATACCGAAAAATCAGTTATATTTCTATAGTTCCAAAGGGCAGAACCAATACATAGATTCAATACAA
>NW_007900801.1:0-509 GCF_000696425.1 Galeopterus variegatus
GTTATTAATCCACAAGATACAGTATCAAATCAGGGGACTCAAAAAGTTACTCTGATTACCTTGCATCAGCAACCTGGAAGACACCCGTGTTAAATTAGCACCCATACCTGGTTGCCCAGTGTTCGTTTTAAAAATCGTTTCTGTTCTGCAATGGTAGATTGTTGCGATGTTGCCTGTTGATGGCCTTTGCTTCCTCTACCACGCCCCCACTTAGTGTTTTAATCCTTTGTATAAAATTGTATAGTTATTTATTCCCCCCTCTTTACTGTTAGCTTTAATTAGGTTTAATTATTGTCAAAATCGTAAAGAAAACACGTGGAAGCATTTAAAAAAAATTTTTTTAAATTTTAAATGCAACTCTCCAAATTCACATTTTTGCCTTTGTGAATAATATTGCTACAGACACTAAATATGTTTCAAAATACTTACAACATTTGGTAGGTTGGTGTTGCCCGTTTAAAGGAATATAAAGAAAAGCATCTGGAAATATGTGAAGATGGACTTCATTT
>NW_007900802.1:0-509 GCF_000696425.1 Galeopterus variegatus
CAGAACTTCTATGCAGAATGATGGACTCTCATGCAGCAAAATCTATGCAAGTTGACCTGTTAATAGCCATCAATTGGTGGTCCTTGCTTTGCCTTATTCTTACATGCCTAAAGGTATATAGCAGAAATATTATTGTAAATCTAAAATAAATGTTTAAATACTCGTAATTTTCAATCAAGGGCATTGCTTAAACTTAGAAGAAACAACATTTTAAACTATTCTAAATATATCTAAAAGTTGCTAACAGTTTGTTGTTTTAAGATTCATAATGACCATGATCCCATTTATCTTCATGTTCTTTTAAAAAAGACATTGAGTGTCTACCATGTGCCAGTGCCAGTTGCAATAACTGCAGCCCAAACTCATCCAAGAAGGTAAGTCCTTGCCTGCAAGATGCTTATTTTTCCTTTGGAAGAAAATGTTCAATAAACAAAGAAACAAATACACGAACAAGATTTCAGATAATGAGGAGTATTCCAAAAGATTAAAATTGTGTGCATGGTACAGAG
>NW_007900803.1:0-509 GCF_000696425.1 Galeopterus variegatus
TTTGATATTAACTTAAAGATCAACTTATCAAATGCCATGAGGGGAAAATATATAGATTTTAATTGGAATTGCAATGAGTTCATAGATTAATTTGGGAAGAATTGCCGTCTCAGAGCTTTCCCATCTCATACATGAGCGTGGTACATCCTTTCATTTATTTAGATCTTTTATGTGCCTCAGTCAAGCTTCACTCCATAATGATCTTGTATTTCCTTTGTTATATCTGTTTATAAGTTCCTTAAAGTTTTTGTTAATGAAATTTTTTAAAAAATATACTTTTTATTAGTTTTCTGCTGATAAATGGGATCACTATTGATTTTTGTGTATTCATTAGTATCCAGCAACCTTGCTGAACTTTTACTAATTCTAATAGTTTGTCTGAAGAGTCTTATGAATTTTTTTTTCATGTAGACAGTCCTGTTGCCTGCAAATACCTATTTTATTAGTTTTTCCGAAGAACCAGCATTTAGATAATCTCTTTAAGTCTCTTCCAAACTCTAGGTTCCCTG
>NW_007900804.1:0-509 GCF_000696425.1 Galeopterus variegatus
CAATGTTAATAAACTAAAAGAAAAATTAAGTCCTACATGGAAAAAAATGGGGAATATTAAAAGAATAATAACAACATATTTTTTAAAATTGTTAACTCATATAAAAGACAAAGGACTTGTACCTGAATATATATGGAAGTTCTAAAAATTGATTTCAGAAGACAGCAATCCAATGGTAAAGTGCACAAAGATGATAGATAACAATTCACAGAATAAAATAAATACAAACACCCTTGACCATTTTTCACACTCTTTCTCATGAAAAGTGAAACTTAAATTAATACCACAGTGAGACATCAATTTTAAATTTTATTTATTGTTTATTTATTATTTATTTGACATGTAATAATTAGACATATTTATGGGGTGCAATGTGATGTTTCAACATATGTACACAATGTGGAATAGTCAAATCAGGGAAACTCGCATATCCATCACCTCAGATATCTACCATGTCTTGCTGGTGAGAACATTCAAAATACTCTCTTATTGCTAATTTTGAAATACAC
>NW_007900805.1:0-509 GCF_000696425.1 Galeopterus variegatus
GGGAGGGAGCGACTCAAGTGTCTGATTGAAAACATCTCAGAGGACAAAAACTCAACAGCCATGACAAATCGCACAGCATCCTCCAGACCACGGCGTCAAAACAACAAAGAGAATGACCAAAAGAGGCCAGGCTTCCAGAAGAGGTGGGCCCAGAGGATGAGGGTCCAGACCACAGAGGATGAAGGTCAGGGTAACGAGGCTTCTCCAGGAAAGGGTTTTGATGGAGTCACAAAGGTCAGTTCACAGCGGTCGGTTCACAGCCACTTGCCGGGCCACCTGGTCAACCAGAGCAGTCCAGTCCTTCACCAGCAAGTTGCAGGCTGTTCCACGTTGACCCTCATCCTGGGTGAAGGGGAAAGCAGTGGGATGTTTAATCGTTTGGTTGTGATGTAACAGTTGCCACCTGTTCCACATGCCCTGTGATGACGAGTCACATGAAGCCAGCTGTGTGGCCCTGAGCGTGCCAAGTACCCTGTGCCTTTGTCATTTCTTCCTGCTACTCTCTCTCC
>NW_007900806.1:0-509 GCF_000696425.1 Galeopterus variegatus
CCTCCTTCCTATTCTGCCTTCACTGACACACTATGCCTCCTTCCCCTTTCCCAGGCTCACACCACCACGTTTTTCTTCTTTGTGCTGAGAATCTGTATATTACTCCGTCTCTATGGGAACCAAAGACTAGGTATGTTTGGCCCCTGAAGTCTCACAAGGACTATCATTAAGCCAGGTTTCTTTTCTTTCACAGTTATCCATTTCCTATTCAAGTCCTAAACACAAGTGTTAGGTTGGCGAGACAAACAGAATGAAAGACTCCAAGCCAAATGTTTACCAAGCAAGGGAGTTTACTCCAGCAAACCTGGAGGAGAGACAGAGAGATCAGTGTTCCACCCTCATACATACTAGCAGAGACGTTACAGGGTTTGTTGGGGTGGGTATGGGCAAGTATTCTGAGCACTCGGCATTCCTTAATGGCTCTGAGGGTATTTTCTTTTTGCTTTGGACAAGACATTCTTTTCAGAATGCACCAGCCTGAGAGGAAGGGAGGAGGTAGGGGTCAGGAT
>NW_007900807.1:0-509 GCF_000696425.1 Galeopterus variegatus
AGAAAGAAAGAAAGAAAGAAAGAAAGAAAGAAAGAAAGAAAGAAAGAAAGAAAGATGCAAACAGCTAACAGGCTCATGAAAAAATGCTCCACATCACTAATCATCAGAGAAATGCAAACTAAAACCATAAAGAGATATCACTTCACTCTGGTTAGAATGGCTATTATCAAAAAATGAAAGATAACAGGTATTGGCAAGGATACAGAGAAATGGGAACACTCATACACTGTTGGTGGGAATGTAAATTAGTACAGCCATTATGGAAAATGGTATAGAGGTTCCTAAATAAAAAACAAAACTGAAAGTAGAGCTACCATATAATCCAGGAAACCTACTTCTGAGTATATGTCCAAAGAAAAACAAAATATGTCAAACATATATCTGCACTCCCATGTTTATTGCAGCATTATTTACGATAGCCAGGATATGGAATCAATCTAAATGTCCATTAATGGATGAATGGATAAAGAAAATATGGTATATATACAGCTTTAAACAGAAGAAAATCT
>NW_007900808.1:0-509 GCF_000696425.1 Galeopterus variegatus
TGACATAATCTAAGACGATCAACTGGGCAAGCATACATGGTTTTCAGCATGTCATCTGTGCATATCATTCATTCATAACTTGAAACCAAGCAATACCTGTGATGTGATATAAAATGCTATTTCTCTTTTGCCTAATAGCTGTCAGTGTTGGTCCATAACAATAACGAGTTGCTTCTAGTGAAAAAATGTCTCACTCTAATAAAAATGGAATAAAAAGTAGATGTGGTAGAGTTTTTATTCCACGTGTCTGTAGAGAAAGCAACAATTATGATTGTAGCCTAATAACAGGTAGTGTTCTTTCAAACAAAATAAGATCCCATTTTACATACCATACACAGGGGCCTTCAAAAAGTTCATGGAAAGATTTGCATAATCTTTTAATTCTATTTTTTTCCCAATTTTTTTATGTACCCTCATATGTTAGAAGAACTTGCAAAGATTACCAAAAAAATTTTCTGTGTTTTCATCCTCTGAGAAGTAGAGGCCAAGGTAGGATTTGATGTTCAAGA
>NW_007900809.1:0-509 GCF_000696425.1 Galeopterus variegatus
AGGGATTGTGACCCAGTCTAGACAATGGGCTTGAGGAGTCTGTGAGCTCCAGACCCAGCCCTAGCTCTACTGTCATTTATGTGAAACTCTAGAATGACAGTATAATTTTTATTGGCAGAAAGCATAACAGTGACTGGGGTGGAGAATGGGGAGACAGTATTAACTATGAAAGATCACAAGGAACTTTTTTGGGTGATGAATATATCCTATTTCTTGGTACTGGTGTTAATTACTTGGGTGATGAATATATCCTATTTCTTGGTACTGGTGTTAATTACCTGGCTGTATACATTGCTCAAAACTCATCAAAATATACACTAAATGTGGATGCATTCTATTTTATGGAAATGATCCCTTAATAAAGTGTGTTATATTTAAAAACTACTTAATTCTAAGTTTTCTAGTTGTTATAGAAAATTTAGACTTCCAAAATAATAAATGTGAGAGAGTGTGTGTGTGTGTGTGTGTGTGACATACATTTTTAAATGTGTGAGTGATTCATAATGATT
>NW_007900810.1:0-509 GCF_000696425.1 Galeopterus variegatus
GACACAAATAACAAAAATTAGAAATGAAAATGGTGATATTACAACTGATACTTCAGAAATATGAGAAATCATTACAGACAACTATGAAAAACTATACACCAACAAAATTGAAAATCTAGAGGAAATATATAAATTTTTGGACACACACAAACTACCAAGACTGAGCCAAGAAGATATACAAACTCTGAACAGAACAATAACAATCAAAGAGATTGAAACTGTTATCAGCGGTCTCCCAACAAAGAAGAGCCCAGGACCGGATGGCTTCACTGCAGAATTCTAACAAGCCTTTAAAAAAGAATTAATACATATGGCTATAAACTATTTCAAAAGACTGAAACAGAGGACACTCTCCCAAACTCATTCTATGAGGCAAAAATCACCTTGATATCCAAACCAGACAAAGATACAACAAAAAAGAAAACTACATGCCAATATCATTGATAACATAGATGCAAAAATCCTCAATAAAATACTAGCTAATAGAATACAGCAACACATACATAAAA
>NW_007900811.1:0-509 GCF_000696425.1 Galeopterus variegatus
AGAAAAGGAGAAGAAAACAATCCTCTCATAATGCTGTTTGCACCTTAGTGTATTTTCTCTTCTCTTTTTTCTATACATATTTTTAAATAACTAAGTTCATAATATTTCTATAAAATATCGTGTGTTTTTACTTAACCTTATTCCAGAACAATTTTCTCATGGTACTTAAGTAATTTTTTAATTACATTTTAAAAATGTAATTTACATGGGCATTGTAAATGGTCATATATTCCATTCTTTTTCAGTGGCCTAATTTATTAACCCAATCTCAGCATCTTTTAGGTTGTTTACCTTTTTAGTTTTTTTGTAATTATTTTATTTTATTTCTTTAAGTAAACTACATTTAGGAGCCTGCCCGTGGCTCCCTTGGGAGAGTGTGGTGCTGAAAATACCAAGTCAAGGGTTAAGATACCCTTACCAGTCATCTTTAAAAAAAAACAAAACAAAAACAAAACTGCATTTATTTATTTAAGTCCATTTAATTACTTAATTAAATTATTGATTTCGTT
>NW_007900812.1:0-509 GCF_000696425.1 Galeopterus variegatus
GACACATATATTCAGTCTAACAAATTATCAAAGCCTTGCAACTTAATACATACCCATTTATTATCTCATGGTTCTTTTTTGTGTGTGTGTGTGACCGGTAAGGAGATCGCAACCCTTGGCTTGGTGTCGCCTGCACCGCGCTCAGCCAGTGAGCGCACCGGCCATGATCTGAACCCGTGGTGGGAGCGCTGCTGTGCTCCCAGCGTGCCGCACTCTCCCGAGTGAGCCACGGGGTCGGCCCTATCTCATGGTTCTTTAGGTAAGAAGTATGGGCAGGCTTGGTGTTGTCCAGGTTCTTATCTGGATGCTCTGGGAGGAACCTATTTCTGAGCCCATTCAAGTTGTTGGCTGAATTCGGATCTTGTGGTTGTCAGACTGATGGCCTCACTTTCTTTCTGGCTCTTGCTTGAGAGCTTTTCTCAGCTCTTAAGAGAGTCCGCATCTCTTAGCATGTGGCCCTCTCTGTATTCAAAGCCAGCAATCACTCTTGTGCTTCAAATCTCTTACTT
>NW_007900813.1:0-509 GCF_000696425.1 Galeopterus variegatus
AGGATTGTTCAGATTTTCTATTTCTTCTTGTGTACCTTTAGTTAACTTGTGTTTTTCCAGGAATTTGCTCATTTCTTCTAAATTTTCAAATTTATTGGCCTAGAGTTGTTCGTAATATCCTCTTATGATCTTTTAATGTCTACGGCATTTGTAGTCATGCCATTTTATTGTTCTGATATTGGTTAATTTTGCTTTTTTTCTTGATCAGTCTTTCCAGGGTTTGTTGAATTTACTTGTCTTTTCAAGGAGCTAATATTAGTTTGTGGAGCCTCTCTGTTGAATGCTTGCTTTCTCTTTTATTAATTTCTCTTATCTTTTAAATTTCTTCCTGCCATTATTTTTCAGTTTACCCTTCTTTTGCTAACTTCTTGAGATGTATGCCCAAATCAAAGATCCTCTTCTCAGTGAGACCTTTCTTGACCACCCCATCTTATTTTATTTTATTTTATTTTTTGTCTTTTTCCGTGTCCGGCAACGGTTCGCAACCCTCAGTGTCGCCCCCTTACCGG
>NW_007900814.1:0-509 GCF_000696425.1 Galeopterus variegatus
GTAAACATGTTTTCTTATTAGATACTGAGAACACTATAAGGAAAGCTTTATTTATTTCGATTTGGAAATGTGGGTATTTTTGTGGGAAACTTGAATAACATACTCAAATGGTCAGAGACAAAACTAGTTTCCTAACCAGGTGTGCTTTATTTCTAAGGGAGAATGATGGCATTCTTTTAGAAAAAAGCACTAAAAAGATTTGCTGAGTAGGTGATTGAATGAATGATAGTATCACTGATTCCCATGTTAATCAGAATACCTTTTACATGTGTATAAAATTCAAAAGTTTTTGTTGTTCTAGAAATGGGCTGCCTTGCTGTTGATGCAAAGCAGGTATGTTGAAACTGCAGCATCTTGCTTGCTTCCAGGAGAGAGAATTGCTGTGTTAGTGGTTTCTTGAAGGCTGAATCTACATTTCAGGTTTACTTAGCTGAGAAAGGACTCATTGACGAAGCAGGATTTCAAGTATTCTTTAAACCAAATATTAGTTAAACAAATCTAGGATTATT
>NW_007900815.1:0-509 GCF_000696425.1 Galeopterus variegatus
ACTCCTATCAAAATGCAGGATTGTCAGATTCAATAAAAAAGCAAGACCCAAGTATATGCTGCCTACAAGAAAATACACTTTAAATGTACAGATGCAGATAGGCTAAATGTAAAAAAAAGATAAACCTAGCTAACACTGCTCAAAAGGATAGTCATACTTGTATTAATATCACACAAAGTAGATTTCAGAGCAAAGGATATTATCAAAGAAAGTCACTTCATAATGTAAAAGACATCAACTCCTCAAGAGGAGATAATTTTAAATGTCTGTATGCCTAATAACAGAGCTTCAAAATACATGAAGCAAAAACTGATAGCACTGACAAAAGAATCACACATATTCACAATTATTGTTGGAGATTTCCACAGCCCCCCCCAATACAAGTACACAGAAAATCCATAAGGATTTAGAAGACTTAGACAACACCATCAATTAACTTGACCTAATCGGTATTTATAGAATACTCTACCCAACAACAGCAGGATACACATTCTTTTCTAGTGTTTGTG
>NW_007900816.1:0-509 GCF_000696425.1 Galeopterus variegatus
CACTGGAGGTTGAGATTTCACAAGCCAGTTTAACTCTGATGCAGGAGGCAGCAGAATGTGGTTCTCACATCTAGCCTGTAGGAATTCGGGTTTACATGTTCTACGTGGAAGGCCATTGGTGCCTATGTGTGAAACGGCTTGTGACATTTCTATTTCAAAGTCTCTGTCAAAAAGCGTAAGAGAAGATTCCGAGCTTAGAAACCAGCATAACTCACAGAACCGAAGGTGTGCCAGTTAGAAGAGACGTAGAGCTGAGAGGAGTTTGTTTTCAGAAATTAGACGTGAAATCACACGGTAAACGGCGTTCAAACAGGTTTGAAAGTTGTGTTGAATATCTCTGCCAAAAACTCTCACTGGAGGTTGAGATTTCACAAGCCATTTTAACTCTGATGCAGGAGGCAGCAGAATGTGGTTCTCACACCTAGCCTGTAGGAATTCGGGTTTGCATGTTCTACGTGGAAGCCCATTGGAGCCTATGGGGTAAACGGATTGTGAGACTTCTCTTTCAA
>NW_007900817.1:0-509 GCF_000696425.1 Galeopterus variegatus
AACACAAATGGTCACTTGGCCACTGCCTTGTTCTTTCCTGAGCATGCTGTTTAATTCTTTATAACATGGCCAGCATGAGAATTTTCCAAATCTTTACATTCTGTTTCCTTTTTGATTACAAATCCTGAATATTTTTTCTCACCGTTCTGGAGGCTGGAAAGTCCAAGACTAACATGCTAGCAGATTTGGTGTCTGATAAGGGCATATTCTCTGCTTTAAAGATGGTACCTTCTGGCTATATCCTCACATGGTAGAAGGAGTGCACAAGGTCCTTCAGTCCTCTTTTACATGGGCAGGCACCAACCCCATTAATGAGGTTGGAACCCTCATAACCTAATCATCCTCCAAAGTCTCCACTTCTCAATACCACCATATTGGGGATTTGATTTCAATATATGAATTTTGGGGGGACACAAACATTTACACTGTAACAAGACTCTTTCGTTTCATTCTTTGTAACTTTGTGATATTTTCCTGTCTCTTTATAGTCATCCATAATCTTTTTTTTT
>NW_007900818.1:0-509 GCF_000696425.1 Galeopterus variegatus
TGTACAAAAGGAAACAATAAGTTAAGCACCAAAGTGCTTAACTACCCAAGAAACTCAAAGACACAGCTTTTGGCAAGATGTGGACCATCCCCCAAGAACTAACTAGCAGAATATCCTTGAAGATTTTAGCTCACATACTTTCCCAGCATCTAGGTTTAGCTGCACCAAGGGCAACTGCCCCTAGAGCAATCACTTTTACTGTGCTTCAATTCTTTCATCTGCATCAAAGGCTTTAGTCCTGTGAAAGTTTTCTGGTCTTTCTTAATCTTAGCATGTCTACGTGTTTTCCTAAAGGGTTGGGCTTTGGCCCCCTAAGCTAAAGGCCCTGGCCTCCTAAACACAGGACTTTTGTCCTCTGAACTATAGGCTTTGTCCTTCCAAGCTACAGGCTTTGGACTAAACTAAGGACTTTGGTCCTCTAAATTACAGGATTTGACCTTCTACACTCCAGGCTTTGGTCCTGCAAAACATATGTGTTTTATTACTATCTCATTGATGTCAATATCCTC
>NW_007900819.1:0-509 GCF_000696425.1 Galeopterus variegatus
GTAAAAATTTGAAAAATTTTCAGCCTGGCCATGTTAAAAATAAATGAAATTAAAAAAGTATTATTGGAGAGAAAAACCAAGGGTAGGGCCAAGTGATAAGGAGATTAGTATGACTAAGAGAAGACAGGTGCTATTCAACAAGACAATGGGAAAATGCCTCTAAAGGCATTTCAGTGACCTTTGAAGCTGCCATGCCCATCATAGGCCCAGAGTTCCAGAGCCACAAGGGCAGAGTTGCTTTGAAGGAGAGGCCCATGGTGCCCATGGGAACTTGGGGCTCACTGCTCAGGGCTGCTCCAAGTCTCTACTGCCTGCACATCAGTGCAGGACTCCTTGACTGCTCCATCCATGGCTGAACCAGTCCTAGGTGCAACTTGCTTTGCCACTCCAGTGGCATCCATGTGGTGCTAATTCTGCAGAGCGCAAGAGCTGAGAAGGCATGGCTGCTTCCACCTAGATTTTAAAGAATGCCTCATAAAGATTCAGGGACCATGCAGTGACCTGACAGG
>NW_007900820.1:0-509 GCF_000696425.1 Galeopterus variegatus
GTGTGGTGCTGATAACACCAAGGCCATGGGTTCAGATCCCTATATAGGGATGGCTGGTTAGGTCACTTGGGAGAGTGTGGTGCTGCCACCACCAAGCCAAGGGGTAAGACACCCTTATCGGTCATCTTTAAAAAAAAAAAAAACCCACCCACTGGAATTATGTCATATCTTGCTTTCAGTTACATCAGAAATATATTTTCCCAGGTGTTATGGGTTGAAGTGTGTCCCCTAAAAGTCACTGTTGAAATCCTAAATGCTAGGACTTCTGAATGTGACCTTATTTGTGACAGTGTCTCTACAGAGGTGACCAAGTTCCAGTGAAGTCACCAGGGTGGGTCCTAATTCAATATGACTGGTATACTCATAAAAAGAGGAAATTTGGAGTCAGGCACATATACAGGAGAATGCCACATGAGATGGCCACTGACAAGCCAAGGACAGAGGCCTGGAACAGACACCGCCTCACAGCTCTAAGAAGGAACGAACCCTGCTGACACCTCGATCTTGTA
>NW_007900821.1:0-509 GCF_000696425.1 Galeopterus variegatus
TATTTAGTTTACCACAGAGTGTGAGAGAGGCACAGGGGAATTCCTTCAGAACAATTCTAAGGACACGCATTTCTTGACAACCTTATGCTTGACAAAAATATCTGCCAATCTTTGGGGGACACAGGTTGTTTTGAAGATGCCTTTCGGAGATTCTCGAATTCTCTTGTCTTTGGGCCTAGCAGTGGGATATCTCCAAGACATTTTCGTTCTGACCAGGCAGAGCACTGTGGAAGACAAGATGGTGGGCTGAGATGGGGACGTGAAAATCTTGGAAGGGCCCAGCCTAGGAGCATTTAGAGTATGGAAGTCATTGACTCAAAGGGTTGAATCCTAGACCACAAAAACTGGAAGCCCCTCAGAAATTACCCAGCTCTATGATGGAGTTTGGATGTGTTGTCCCCTCCAAAACTCTTGGAAATTTGATCTTGACCTGTGATCTGCTTGTACCTACTGGCTGCCTGCCACTTTCCACCATGAGTAGAAGCAGCCTGAGGCCCTTGCCAGATGCA
>NW_007900822.1:0-509 GCF_000696425.1 Galeopterus variegatus
TCACAGCTAGAGAAAAGTCCATGCCTGGATTCAGTGCTTCAAAGGATGAACTGACTCTTTTGTTGGGAGCTAATGCAGCTGGTGACATTAAGTTGAAGCCAATGCTCACTCATTATTCTAAAATTGTAGGGACCTTAAGAACTATACTAAAACTACCATGCCTGTGCTTTGTAAACTGATGATAGAATATCTGTTTACAGCTTGGATTACTGAATACTTTAAGCCCACTGTTGAGACCTACCGCTCAAGAGAAGAAAAGATTTCTTTCAAAATGTTACTGCTCATTGACAATGTACCTACAGCTAAGAGCTTTGGTGGAGATGAACAAGATTAGTGTTTTCATACCTGTTAACAAAACGTCCATTCTGAAGCCCATGAATCAATGAGTAATTTTGACTTTCAAGTCTTATTATTTAAGAAATACATTTTATAGGGCTATCGCTGCCATAAATAGTGATTCCTCTAATGGATCTGGAAGAAGTAAAGTGACAGTCTTCTGCAGAGGATTC
>NW_007900823.1:0-509 GCF_000696425.1 Galeopterus variegatus
ATCCCCCAAATGCTTGGAAGAATAGGCTATAAACCATTAACAGGAGTTAACTTTGGAAAATAGTCCTTGGTGTTTGAGGAAGCAAATTAATTTCTACCTTCTGTACCACTCTTATTTCTTACAATGAATATACCTTAATTTTATACTTTTAAATGAAATTAGATTAGATCTAGTAAGGAAATTCACCAAAATGTTAGCAGCAAGTGTCTTGATTATAGGATTATGAGGGTTTTACATGGCCATTTATCACCTAAATTGTACATTAATAGTGAAAATGTATTCCCTTACAGTTCCTGAAAAATTTAATTTCAAGTTTTTGTACATTAAGATCCCAAATTTTATATAACAACAACAAAATTCATTGCACATTATCTGGATTCGTCATGTCATGCAAAATCAACTGTAACGTCCCAAGCTTTAAATTCACACATGAGGTGGAAAATTACATATCTGGACACCCACTCCCACATGCTCTAGGAAACCATTCTGGTAAAGCTTTGCTCTAGGAC
>NW_007900824.1:0-509 GCF_000696425.1 Galeopterus variegatus
ATTTTATTGATACTTTTATCTATAGCAAGAAGGATAGTTCTAGATCTGTAAAGTAGCTTTGCAATAGTATTTTTTGTAACTAAAAAATTATTACAGTTACAGAAATAAAACAAAAACAAGAACAAAAACAAGCAATGCAGTGGAAAGATCTGATGACTGAAGTCCAACATTTCTCGTGTGGTGTTTGCCATCTTCCCCGCAGCCAGTGAATTATCACAAAAATCAAAGCACTCAAAACATAAACCACATTAATCAAGATAGATCACACACAGATTTCCTTAATTTTTTAGTTTTTCAGAATCAGGAGGATGACCTATTCATTGCAATCCCGCTTTTGTTTTCACAAGTACTTCCCCCAAAATATTATTTTGTATTTATTTTCTTCATTAAGAAATTTAAAATTTTATAATTTAAATTATATCACTGATAATTATGTTTTGCCTTGGTGATTTTGAGAATGTTTTCCCAAAAAGTAGGTACCACACACCTGTGAAGAAAATTCATTTTAA
>NW_007900825.1:0-509 GCF_000696425.1 Galeopterus variegatus
TATACTTAACATGATTTATTGTAAGTTCATGTGATTTAACCTTTAAAAATAACTATGTTTAACAAGTGTCTTGACAATTTAACAGTTGGCCCGCACAAGCCAGCACAGACCAGCTGTAGCACACTGCTGGGCCTAGGAACTGGGATTTTTTTAAAGCTACTGTAGATTTTCAGAATTGGGGAAACACAGCCTGGCCGTTTCACAAGTGAAGAAACTTGTTGAGCAAGGTGACACAGTTTGGATGAGGTCACATAGCAGTCATTGGCCTATCTAGGACAAGACCCCCAGCCTCAGAACCGCCAGCCTAGTGCTATTCCCATGGCTCAAAGTCCTGTGTCTACAATTTAGGTTGACGAGGAAAGTACAATGAGGAAAGAAACAAAGCACCTGAGGGACAAATGTCCGGGAGTCAGGTAGAGAGAGAGAAGGCAAGAGAAGACTGATCATCGACTCATCAACACAGAAGGACATCCAGACAGGGACTGTCTCTGGATTAGAAATAAATGAGT
>NW_007900826.1:0-509 GCF_000696425.1 Galeopterus variegatus
AGGAGAAATAAACTAGACACACGTCGGACGAGAGCCAAGGGGGCCCACCGACATGAACACGTTTCCTGGGTGAGGGACATGTGGTCACGGCTGGACACTGAGGTGTCAGGCTGCTCACCAGGATGAAGAATTGCCCATGTAAGGTGCACCACAGACACCCACGGCCACCTCCCCGGGAGCCCTGTCAGGGCAGGGCTGGCATTTGTAGCCACCCTCTAGACAGAGGCCTCAAGACCAAACTAGAGGAAAACCATCACCGCCAACATGTCCCCCTCCCTCCAAGCCCAAGCTGACAAAGCCCCCAGTCACTGTGCCACCCTCTCCCTGACCACTGCCATCATCCCTACCCCACACCCACTCTGTCCCCAGCCCTTGGACCCTCCGAAGGAGCAGACGCTCGCTCAGGGCCTTTGCATGGGCAGTTTCCTCCCCCAGAAGGGATGGGCGTCCTCGTCCTCACCTGTCCCGGCTCAGTGGTCACTTTTTGATCAGCTGCGCCTGATGTCCCC
>NW_007900827.1:0-509 GCF_000696425.1 Galeopterus variegatus
CTCATTGATCTAAATAAACTCATCCGAGCAAGCTCATCGATCAAATTAAACTCATCAGACGGAGGTCATCGATCTAAGTAAACTCATGAGACCAAGCTCATTGATCTAATTAAACTCATCAGACCAAGCTCATCGATCTAAGTAAACTCATCAGAGAAAATTAATCGATCTAAGTGAACTCATCACACCAACTCATCGATCAAAGTAAACTCATCAGACCAGGCACATTGATCTAAGTAAACTCATCAGAGAAAGCTAAGCGATCTAAGTAAACTCATCAGACCGATCTCATCAATCTAAGTAAACTCATTAGACCGAGCTCATTAGATCAAACTAAACTCATCAGACCAAGCACATTGACCTAAGTAAACTCAACAGACCGTACTCATCGATCTAATAAACTCATCAGACCTAGTTCATCGATCAAAGTAAACACATCAGACCAAGGTCATCGATCTAATAAACTCTTCAGACCAAGATCATCGATCTAAGTAAACTCATCAGATCAA
>NW_007900828.1:0-509 GCF_000696425.1 Galeopterus variegatus
AAACTTGAACATTGTGACTGAAGAACCAGAGAATTGTTCATTTCTTCATAGTATGAGTAGTAGATATAGCTTAACGGTCCCTTGCTTGGTTTAACACTCTGCTATTGCTAACATGAAATTCTTAACACTTTTTGAAAAATGGCTATTCATTTGCATTTTGCGCCAGATGTGGAAATTATGCAGATGGCACTGAGCAAAAGATTGTATTTTGTCTATTTGTCTATTTCTCTCTCCAACGCAGTGCCTGGGGTATATAGTAAATACTCAAATTTTTGTTGAATCTAATTCTATGCTTCTTATTCCATTCTAGACATAAAGGAGTAACTCATCCAGGGTATAGAAATGCCTCTAGGGGAGGCAGATGGACTGGGTATTTGAACAAAGAAGAGCTATGGGGTCTAGCCCTTCTTCCCTAGTACAGTGGCCACAGCCTAAACAGCACAGTTTCTCACTGTACAGAATTCTCTCCTGTCTGATTATTCTCTGATTAATTCCACTGCTTTTCCTCC
>NW_007900829.1:0-509 GCF_000696425.1 Galeopterus variegatus
GAACCCGCAGCCTTGGTGTTATCAGCACCGCACTCTACCGAGTGAGCCACAGGCCGGCCCTAAAATCTTCACAACTTTGGATAGGCAAAAATTCTTGAACATAAAAAGACTATCCACAAAAGAAAATAAATTGATCAATTGCTGGTCATCAACATAAAAATTTTTGCTCATCCAAAGACACTATTATAAAAATTAATAAACAAGCCACAGACTGGTAAAAAATATTTGTGGGACATATATCTGACAAAGGATTTGTATCTAGAATATATAAATAACTACATATTAACAATAAAAAAGACAAGCAAGCTAATTTTAAAATATCAAAAGATTTAAACAGATGTTATGTTAAATAACTACACATTAACAATAAAAAAGACAGACAACCTAATTTTAAAATAGGCCAAAGATCTGAACAGATGTTTTACAAAAGAAGATATACAAATGGCCAATAAGTATCCAAAAAGGAGCTCAACATCATTAGTCATTAGGAAAATGCAAATTTTTTTTTT
>NW_007900830.1:0-509 GCF_000696425.1 Galeopterus variegatus
GATCACTGTCACTTTGTAATAAATTTTAAAATAAAAATGTGTGAGACCTCAACCTCCAACTTTGTTCCTTTCCAAGACTGTTTTGGATATTAAGGGGCTCAAGATACCATATGAATATTAGGGTGGATTTTTCTATTTATGCAAAAAATGCCCTTGGGATTTTGACAGCAATTGCATTAAATTTATAGATTGCTTTGTGCTGTAGTCACACTTTATCAATATTAATTTTTCTAGTCCATGAACACTGGATGTTTATTCCAGTTACTTTTGTCTTCCTTCATTTCTATCAGCAATGTTTTGTAGTTTTCAGTGTACAAGTCTTTCACCTCCTTGGTTAATTCCTAAATATTTTATTCTTTTTGATGCTCTTGTAATAAAAGTGTTTTCTTAATTTCCTCTTCAGATTGTTTATTGTTAGTGTATAAGAATAAAAGTGATTTTTGAGTGTTGATTTTGTATCCTGCAACTTTGCTGAATTCATCGGTTAGTTCTAACAGTGTGTGTATATG
>NW_007900831.1:0-509 GCF_000696425.1 Galeopterus variegatus
TTATTATTGTTTTTGAGAGACCAAATAAACACTCTCAATAATATTGTAACCTCCGAGCTCTTCTGAGGAGTAGACGTGTGTTATGTCATTTGTCAATTTTTTTATCAAGATATAATAACATGCAATAGCATACGCTTAAGGGTTCAGTTTGATTAGTACATATACTAATCAGAGATATGTGATATATATAATACTATCATATATCTCAAAGTAACTAATACCTCAGTCAAGACATATAGCATTGCCATCACCTTAGAAAGTCCCCCTGCATCTCTTTCCAACCTATGTTGCTCCGCTATTCTGATTTTTATTCCCATAATCTAGTTTGCCTATTCTTGAACTTTCATATAGATATAATCATGCAGTAAGTACTCTTTTTTTTCTGTTTGTTGTAGGTTCAATAGAATGTCTTTGAGATCCACTCATGTTGCTGATTTAAACTGGCTGTTTCTTTTCATTTCTGGGGTACTCCATTATGTGAATATACCACATTTTGCTTCTCTGTTCTC
>NW_007900832.1:0-509 GCF_000696425.1 Galeopterus variegatus
GGAACAGACTAGAGGAACTTTCCATGGCCTCACCACCCAGGACCACCTTCAGAAGCTGCTTGCAGCACCAGCACCCCAGCTGCTTTGGCTACTCTGGTTTTGGGTAAATTGACCTCAGGTGTGGCAGGACGTGCAGCTTTGGAAGATACAAACTGGAAGCCTTTGTGGCATCCACGTGGTGTTAAGTCTATAGGATCAAAGAATGCCAGAGTTATGGAGGCTTGGGAGCCTCCACCCCAGTTTCAAAGGGTGTATGGAAAAATTTGGGGGCTCAGGAAATGATCTGTTGCAAGGGCTGAGTCACCGCAGTCAGCCTTCACTAGAGCAATGCTGAGCAGAAATATGGGGTCAGAGTTCCAACAGAGAAACCCCAACAGCACCATGCCTAGTGAAGCTGTGAGAGCAGGATTGCCATGGAGACCCAAGACTCATGGAGCTACCAGAGTGAAACACCAGCCTGGGAGAGGTGAATTGTGGCCTGAGACCAGAAAGCCACAGGAGAGGATCTG
>NW_007900833.1:0-509 GCF_000696425.1 Galeopterus variegatus
GGAGTGTCAAACTCTATCTCAGGAGTTTTGGAAAAATTCTGTTCTGCAGAAGAGATATCATTTGGAAGATCAGAGGCTCTGAGTAATAGGATGTGAGGGTGACTAATTTCAGGGAACATTTGAAGAGGAAGAAGGATCGTTAGGAAGTAGCAGGAGATAGTCCCTGGTGGTTGTTATCAGTCAGTCACAGGGGCTGGAATAGTTTTCAGCTGTCCCACTGCTGTGATGGCTTCATGTTCCATTCTTCCACCCAGAGGCTCCCTGTATTATAGATCTGTGCACTGGCTTGTCCATATTTAGTAAGCTTGAAGCCTGACTTGGATGGGACTCAGGGGCAGAGGGACAAAGCTTCAACCTTTGTATCACCTTTGAGGACACCCTCTACTTTGGTGAAGACTTGGGTTTACCACATCACTTTCTTTCATCCTCTGATGCCGAGCCCAGTGCCAGATGACACATCGTCAGACCTGCGCCTTTTTTTTTTTTTTTTTTTTTTTTTTTTTTTTTTG
>NW_007900834.1:0-509 GCF_000696425.1 Galeopterus variegatus
GGGATGACATATTGCTAAAAGAAAAAAAGAGTGCCATCCAATAATTTAATATCTAGCAAAATTGTCCTTCACAAATGAGGGAGATATTAAGATATTCCAGATTTAAAAAAAAAAAAAAATCTATAGGAGTCTGTTACCAATAGGCCAGCCCAAAAAGAAATACTGAAGAGTCCCTTCAGTTTGAAATGAAAGGATGCAATATAGTAGCTCAAACCCACATGAGGAAGCAAAAATCTTTGGTAAAGGTAATCATGTGTGAGGAAAATAGAACAGTTTAGTCAGGCCCCCTCGACTTAGATTCAGTTGGGGGTGGTGCAGCACATTCTTTGTAAACAAGCAGTGTACTGGTGGAGTGAGTGCAGGTGCCAGCCCATGTATCTTTTTAGTTTCATTGCTATTGTATATTCTTGAGTTTGTGAAGCAGTGGCATCCCAGCAGGGAGTTTGTGTCTAAAAATAGAGTATGTTTACTTTGCTGGCAGCTGCTCAGTTTTTCTTTGGACTTTGCTG
>NW_007900835.1:0-509 GCF_000696425.1 Galeopterus variegatus
TGGGTGGGTCAGGGGCCCAGGCAGATTGCAGAGGTTCTGGGATTTGGGGAAGATTACTTCAGACTTGCACATAGAGGTCAGTCCAGACTGTCCAGCTTAGGGGAGCAGGCCCTGTCCTCCCCCAGCAGGAACAGGTCTCAGAAATACTCATGCAGGAGGGAAGCTCAGTGGATGGCTTCCCTGTGAGGAGGAGTTAGTCACTCATCCCAGGGCTGGGATCTGGAGCAGCCCCTTTCCCAGTGGGATCTGAGAATAACATCACTCCAGAATGGGTCCAGTCCTCGCACTTTGCAAAGTCTCTCACCTCCTCTTAGGACCTCCTGACTGCTCTGCAAGGCAGGCCTGCTGGTGGTTACTACTTCCATTTTACAGATAGGAAAATTGAGGCTCAGACAGGGCATGTGGTTTGCCCAAGGTGTTGCTGCAAGGAAATAGAGAGTTGAAAGACATCTCAGCCTTTTCTGGACAGAGAGTGGCTGGTCTTTTAGCTGGGTCTCTTGCACATGTCC
>NW_007900836.1:0-509 GCF_000696425.1 Galeopterus variegatus
AAAATCAGAGATTTATTTCTTGCTCAAATCTTGTGAGGCTGTGAATTGTCTGCAACTCTGCTCCACGCAGCAGTCTGCTGTGGACCTACTCCCCTATCTTCTTCCTCCAGATTTCAGATAGTGGTATTTCCATTAAGAGATTTAAAACAGGTTTAGTGACAGAAAATTAGAATCGGGTTTCTTTATAATGGAGGTAGTCAGTGAAGGCCTTTCTGAATAGATGATTTTTAAAGCACACATCTGAAGAACAAGGAATAGCTGTGTTTATGTATGTGGAGGAGACAAGCATTCCAGGCAGAAGTAATAACAGATGCAAGAGCTCTGAAACAGGGGATGCCCAAAGCATGGCTGGAGAGAAGTGGAATGAGGAGAGTGAGAGGAGACGAGGCAGAACAGGTAATCAAAGGCACTTTTTTTTCTTTAATTGAAATAAGGCTTTTAAATTGCATATTGTATTAGTCAGGGTTCTCCAGAGAGACAGAATCAATAGGATAGGTTATAATTATATG
>NW_007900837.1:0-509 GCF_000696425.1 Galeopterus variegatus
AATCAAAATGGAAGATGCTACAGCCATAGAGGGTTGGGGATCTTTGACTGAAAAATCAAAAGGGGGCCTCCACTGACCTGTCCTGTTTACACATTTTCTAATCATGTTGACTTTAATAGGAAAAGGTCAGCAAAACCAGCTACAATGTTCGCCTAACTAGGGTCTGAAGCCAGTTTTCCCTGGCATTCTGAATCTAACCACAGTGAGTCAGACCATTGAGGTCCCACCCATCCTGGCAAATTTTTCCACTTGAATCTTGAAGTCTATGAAGGAAAAAAAGAAAAGAAAAAGTGCTAAAATGTGGAGGGTTTGGTTTTGTTTTAACTTTTCTGTCTTTAAGGAGATCTGAGTTATCACAGTCTGAGTTTCCTGAGCTAATTTAGGTGAATCTGGGTCATGTTACTGCTGCCTTAGATTTGGAAGTTTTGGTACTTCTCGAGTGTTTCTCTGTAATTGCAGCCTTGGAAAATAAATGCTACCGGTGAAGTGCATTTTCATTTAAAAAAAAA
>NW_007900838.1:0-509 GCF_000696425.1 Galeopterus variegatus
ATTTGATAGACATATATGTTGTGAAATGATTACTACAATCCAGCTAATTAATCCCTCACCTCCCACAGTCACCTTGTTGTGTGTGTGTGTGTTGAGGACAGGTAAGTTCTACCTTCTCAGCAGATTTCTAGCATACAGTACAGAGTGATTAACTATAGTCACATTGCTGTCATTAGATCTCCAGAACTTGTTCATCCTGCATAACTGGAAGTTTGTATGTCTGACCAGCATCTCCCATTCCTGCCTCCCTGGCCCCTGGGAACCACCATCTGCTCTCTGTGTCTGCAAGCTCGACTTCTTTTACGTTCCACATATAAATGAGATCACACAGTATCTATTTTTCTGTGCCTGGCTTATATCACATAACATAATGACCTCCAGGTTCACCCCTGTTGTTGCAAATGACAGGATTCCCTTCTTTTGAAGACTGAATAATATTCCACTGTGGATATGTACCACATTTATCTGCTCATCTGTTGATGGACACGTAGGTTATTTCTGTATCTAGG
>NW_007900839.1:0-509 GCF_000696425.1 Galeopterus variegatus
TTCTCATATTAAAAATCCCTGTCATTGAAAGCTGGATGTTTAAAACAGTAATAATAGCATATTTCCGGTTGATGCAGCATGAAGAAATACAATGTGCTGCCAGCAGCACGAGGGCCGGGAGGTGGTAAGTGGACGGGAGCTGGTGCACCAGCGTTCTTTCATGTCCGTAAAGTGACCTGTTATCTGAGGCACTCTGTACCAAGTTAGTGATGCATCTTGTAAACTCTAGAGCAGACACTAAAAAAGTCAAATACGAATCATAAGCCACTTGCAAACGCAACAAAAATGTGACATGTAAACTCATGTGTATTGTGTCCCAGTAGAATTCTTAAAAATCTTAAATGTTGATTGGGTGTGGATTAGTCTCTGCACTTTCTCTCCGAGTGGGGTGGGAGGGGGAAATTAGTTTTAATGTAAGAGGCAGAATCCCAGGACGGATGGACCACCGATATTTGCTGTGACTTTACGTGACCTCATAATGGAGTTTCAAATGGTGGGAAACCACTCTC
>NW_007900840.1:0-509 GCF_000696425.1 Galeopterus variegatus
GGAGGGGTTATTATACCACAGGATTGAAATTTTCTCCAAAGACATTTTTGCTCCTAAGTCTTTTCAATGTCAACAATTCTATAAGTATGAGATATGAGATAAGTGTAGTTCTAAAGATTCTTAAAAACAATTTTCCCTGTGCAAGTCCTGTATAGCAGCTCTAACCCATACTTTCCAGATAAGAGAATATTTGTACTTATATTCTATTCATTTTGGGGGGAAACTGGCTAAAATATAGACAAAGTATCCTATTATACTTAAAAAACTGCTCAGAAGGAAATAATGTCATTATTCCATCCTGATTTTATAGCTGAGAAAAATAAGGCCCAAAGAAGTGAAATAATGTTTAATTAATATTATGCATTTTATTAGGGTGCTGGGAACTTAATTGTTTATATTTAATCTCAGCAGGCATCCCCATAATAGTTAAACTAATAGTATGATTTGCAAGAGGATACATAATGACTTTGAGCCACAGTTTCCTCACCTTTCACTAAATTTGCTGGTTG
>NW_007900841.1:0-509 GCF_000696425.1 Galeopterus variegatus
CCTGCCTCTTGTGAGGTGCCCTTGGCCTCCCATCCCCAGAGCAAGAGATATAGCCGCCAATAAAACTGCAGCCCCTGCCCCCAACACATTGGACATGGGTCCCTTCCTTCCAATTTTCTCCCAACGTTTCCCTGCCCTGTTCTTCCTCCCCACCTCCGCCACAGTGGGTGCAGGCCAGATGTCCCCCTACCTCACCCGTGCCCTTCACTGTCACAGCCTGCAGGACCCTCTGCACCCTCTCCCCTGTCTTTCCTGCTGCAGGGTCATCTGTCCAAAGCCCCACTTTGACCCTCTCTCTCCCTGACTCCCCAGAGCCTGTTTAAGGGAGAGTGAATTCTGTAGAGTAAAAGGAAGCTGTCCAAGATGGTCTCTGATGGGCGGGTGTCCTCTGAGGTGGACTTTTGGGGTGCTGGGAGCTATCTGGTTTTCCAGGACACTGGGCTGGGCCCTGAAGTTCCCCCAGCACACCCTCCCTGAGAACCATTGCTGCCTGTGAGCTCCCCGACCCA
>NW_007900842.1:0-509 GCF_000696425.1 Galeopterus variegatus
CTCTGGCAGGAAATAAAAGGATATATATATATATATTCCGTTACTGAGATTGGAGTAAAAGAGATCAGTATGGGGAGAGCAGCAAGTTAACTTGGGACTTGACAGTGTCCCCTGTCTTGGCATCATCCAAAGCAGCTCATTATCTTCATCTGGTTTAGGAACAGAGACTGGTCAGATGGGCACAGATCCAAAGGAAGCAAAGGAATGAGGGGGAGGAAAAGAGTATAGACAGATGTAGGGAACTAGGCATATGTTGCAAATTTCAGTTCTTTAAATGAAAATATGAAGGGAAGAATTTCTCAGTATATTAGTAGTATATGAAATATTCTCATCTATCAATAGCTGAGACTAGTATAAACATATGTCTCTTACAGAATTTAGGATAAATTCTACCTAGATCCCAGAAAGTAAATTGAAATAGTAATTTATGGCTTTTCCAGTCTTTCAGCTGTTTCTGACCACTTCCTAAGCACAAGAGAGAAAAATCTCTCTGGGACTTCCCTTTCTAT
>NW_007900843.1:0-509 GCF_000696425.1 Galeopterus variegatus
CTCCCCCACCCCACACGCCCTCTCTCCTTGCAGCCCCTCTCTCCTTCCTAGTCCCTTCCCAGCAGTGCTCTGCTCCCCAGAATTCCTTTTCTTGGGCCTGGCAGAGAAACCAAAACTGAAGGTGAATTGTGTCTTTTCCTCTGCATGCCTGTTACTACAATCCAAGTTCCCCTTCAAGCTATGGAAATAGTTCTGGCTAATTAGAGGACGGTGGGAAGTGAGGGGAAGGAAGAAAAGTACAAAGATTAATACTTCTTCACCTTGCTTTGCTGTATTTATGTAACATACCTGGGCCTCCATCCTTTTTTTCTTTCTTTTTTCCTCTTTTTATCTGTTAGTGTCCGTAGGCAGCGTTAGTAACTAGGAATTTGCATTAAAATCTCCAAAGGATTATTTTTGTTTTGTTTGTTTTTTAAGTCTGCATTTCTGAGCCCCCATGCAGGTAATCCTGATTCAGTAGATCTGGGGCCAGTTCCAGCATCTGTGTGCAAATAGCTCCCCCAGTGGAT
>NW_007900844.1:0-509 GCF_000696425.1 Galeopterus variegatus
GTCTTGCATATTTTCAGCTAAGTTTATTCCTAGGTGGTTTATATTTTTGCTGCTATAATAAATTGAATTATCATTTCTTTTTCATATTTTCTGGTTACCACTGGTTTAGGAAAGCAATTTTTGCTTTTATTTATCCATATACTAGCTACATATTAAAGTCAATATTTCAAGTAGTTTTTAATTAAATAATTATATCTAACAGGAAATGGTGATGATTTTGTCTTTCTTAGCTCTCCTATTGTTTTTTCTTTTCTTATTACTCTGGCTGGAACATTCAAAATTTTTTTGAATAATAGCAATGTTGGAACATTCAAAATTTTTTGAATAATAGCAATGAAAGAGAGTATCTATCTTCGTCATTATATTTTGTCTAGAGTATTGCACTCATAAAATAATAAATGCTTTTGGTTTCAGAAAGAGTCTCCATCATCTTATTTTTAAAAAAGGCTGTTAAAGTTAACATGTCAGTTGCATTAACTGAGATAATCAAATTTAACCTTTTAATTTGA
>NW_007900845.1:0-509 GCF_000696425.1 Galeopterus variegatus
GATTTGCTTTTTGAATCAAATCTGATAATCTCTGCATTTTCTTTGAACTGTTTAGACTATTAACATTTAAAATACTTATTAATATGGTTGAATTGGAATTTACCATCTTGCTATTTATTTTTATGTTTTTCTTCTCATTCACTGATCCTTTTTGCCCTCCTCTTGCCTTATTACAGATTAATTGAATTATTTTTAGTTTTCCATTTTATCTCCTCTGCAGGCTATTTGCCCAACATCTTTGTTTTCATTATTAGTGATTGCTCTAAAGTTATAATACGTGTCTTTAATTTATTTTGATAAAATGAACTTCAAATAATACCTTATTGTTTTACTGTAAGAAAAGAACCATGTATTTCCATTTGCTCTGACATCCTTTATGCTGCTATTTTCATGTATTTTTTTTCTTTTTTTATTATGAATATTCATGAGATACAAAGCTAATTGTCACTCCTCATGCTCGTGATGTGAAGGCCAGATTCGTACCGGCAACATACCCATTACCAGAAATT
>NW_007900846.1:0-509 GCF_000696425.1 Galeopterus variegatus
CCAGATTGACAAAGGCTCCATTATCTTGTATTTTCACCACATGGAGCACATGACGTTTTCACTTGCTTCAGGTAAAGGAGGGTGGAAAATTGCACATGGTCTTTTCCCCTGCCTCAAACTGTAAGGGACTTATGTTGCTTCCACTCATACTTCATTGGCCAGAACTAGTTACATCTGTAAAAGGACGTGGAAATATAGGTGAGCAAATGGAACATGTGGAGAGCAATAATGTATCTGCCATAACAACATAATGTCCACATGTATACAAATAATCTCCATAGATGCACCCGTATTTGCATTTAGTTTAATATCATTATTTCACGTAAAATCACATGAAAAATTTTTATACGTCTATGTGATTTTTATCACTTAAATAGCTGTTCCATATTCTATTCACATACCATACTTTATAAATTTATGTTCTTAATAGTTGGCATTTGAGTGGTACTTTATTAATTTTTACTATTATAACATATTGATTCGATGAAATGACAATGCTTTACTTACTT
>NW_007900847.1:0-509 GCF_000696425.1 Galeopterus variegatus
TCAGCCAGTGAGCACTGTGAGCGAACCGGTCATCCCTATATAGGATCCGAACCCGCGGCAGCAGCGCTGCTGCACTCCCAGCGCCGCACTCTTCCGAGTGTGCCACGGGCTCGGCCCAGCAAGTAATAATTCTAAGGAAGTGTAGTGGAAGTGGTATGTGAGGTCTTTTGTAACTATGTAAAATTTTTCCATTACCACTGATGAACTCTAAGTAAATTTTAAGAGACTAACCTCTGCCTAGGAGAAAAGATTTATTAGCATATATAATTAGATATCATGTGTTAATTACCTCACTGCTTCACGATCTAACCAAGCCAAGGGCATCTGTCCAAGAGGACAAAAGAGGCTCCATGTGCCATATTGGAAAACAGAATCCTTCTCCTCTTATAGCCACTGGCTACGTGCAGTGTTTCTTGAATAGGAGGTGATTTTCACACGCTTTTTCTGGCCTGCCTTTCCCACTCCAGTTCCATATTCTTCCCTGGAATGTCACAGGTGCCCATGTTTAT
>NW_007900848.1:0-509 GCF_000696425.1 Galeopterus variegatus
GGGCTAAGATTTCAAGATTTCAATAGCTACATCTGGCCAGTGGCTATCACATTGAATAGTGCAAGTCTAAACACACCAACTAAAAGGCAGACATAGTCATATTATTTTTTTGAAAAAGAACAAACTATATGCTCTTTACAAAAAAGTGATTAAAATATATCCAGATAGATAGATAGATAGATAGATAGATAGATAGATAGATAGATAGATAGATATAGATATATAAGACAAAACTAAAAGATGGAAAAAATATTCCAGGTTATATAATTTGAATGTGTTGTTTCCCCAAAACTCATTTCATAATCTGATCCCAAACTTCGCAATGTTGTTAGTGGTTTCGGTCATGGGGACATATCCCTCAAGAATAGATTAATGCCCACGAGCAGAGGGCAGTAGTGAGTGCGTTCTTGCTCTATTAATTCCCCCAAGAGCTGGTTGTTTAAAGGAACCTGGCACTTTCCCTCTCCTTCTCTCTCTCCTGCTTCCTCTCACTATGTGATCTTGCACCT
>NW_007900849.1:0-509 GCF_000696425.1 Galeopterus variegatus
CTCTGTACTCTCCCAGTGGCCAACCCACAGTAGGTGTGGTTTCATCTTCAGTATCCTACTCCTTTAAGAAATGAACCACTCCTATTTTATATATTAGGAAAGAGATACCAGAAAGATGAAGTGACAGGCAGAGCTAGTCCATAATAGAGCAGACATAACTATTCTCCCCTCTGTGCTCAGGAACATCTTTCTGTTCTTTATCTTGTCCGTGTGCCCATAATGGACACCCACATGCCCAACCCTGCACCGCTCCCTTCTTTATAAAACTGTACATGCAATTGGATTGCGAGAGTGGCAATTATATGCACTGAAAAAATAGGGACAAAAGATATCAAAATGATGGTAATAATAATTCCCAAGATCAGGAGGGTAGGCTGCACGGGAGTTAGGGGCCTGGATTTAGTTCACGCCTTCCTATAAACTTGCTGTTATAGATTCTTAAGCTTTCTGAGCCTCAGTTTCTTTTTCTGCTATCTGGAAATGACAATACCTATCTCTCAGGTCAACTG
>NW_007900850.1:0-509 GCF_000696425.1 Galeopterus variegatus
GAGTCTTGCTTTAATGCTTCATAACAGTTAAGAAAAACTTATCTCCTGTTTTCATTAGGTAATGACTTTGTGTTTACTTTTCTAAAAATTAAATTTGCACCTTAAAAAATCGACATTTTAAAAATCAGGTTTTTTTTAGCTATAATGTTGTCTGATTATTTTTCCCTCAATTTGTATGATATCTTCAAATTTTTTGAAATTCAGGAATTCTTCTGAAAAGATGTCTTCTAAAATATCTCAAATCTCTTTAAGCATATTAGTTAAGAAACCACTAAAAAAATTAAAAACCCACACATTATACTGCACTTAATCAACACAATAATTTTATCTGCTCAAGATAAAATTAATATCATTGTAATTTAGTTTTTTCAAAATATTTTGTCATGTATGTTTTTCATTTGAATGAAGTAACTGACAATAATGATGCTTTTCCATAGCTAAATTATAGAGGTTACTAGAATTTAAAATCAATTTCTAATTTTTAACACTGTGCAGCCACATATTTCACT
>NW_007900851.1:0-509 GCF_000696425.1 Galeopterus variegatus
TCACTAGATCTAGGACATTTCATCAGGCTAGGCTTCCTGAGAAGCGAGCAGTTCCTGAAGGCAAGCTGCCGTCCTTATTATATTCCTGAAATGAGACCCCTCTGCTGAGCCCTTTCCCCGCGAGGCTTGTTACTTAAGCTTCTCTGGCCCATGGGGCTTTGCGCTGTAGAAGGACAGATTCCACCCTCACTCTCAACCTCAGATGGAAATCTGTGTTCTGGAAAAGTAGATGTGAAAGAATGTTCTTTTATGAGAAGTCAGTGAAATGAAATACAGGAACAGCATCTTGCAATCTTTTTACATGCACACACTCTCTCACACTGACATGCTCAGAATTATTTGGCCAGCAGGAAAGCCTGCATTTAAATACTTAGGAGCGTAACTGGTGGGGATGCTTTCCCTGGCTTTGAATCTGTTCAGGTACTTCAGCAGTGCTGCTGGATAAGCTGTTTAACCTCCTGTGGCTCCCTCCACGTAGTTGTTGGGAGTTTTAAATGAGCTCGTGTGTG
>NW_007900852.1:0-509 GCF_000696425.1 Galeopterus variegatus
ACACATAGCAAGTAAGCGGCAGAGCCTGGTCTCGAACCCAAGTCTTGTCTGAAGTCAAAACGTGGTTTTAACGACCATGGTGTGCTTTGAGGCTAGAAACAGCGATTACTTCCTAAGTCAGGAAAAAGGAAGCCTGTAAATATAGTGTTATATACACTAGCAGAATTATTGACTAATAAAGGGGACCCTGAATTTGATCACGAAACCCTTTTGTGGTTACAATAATCCATCCCCATAACTTACCAATTTTGTAAGCTCCGATTTTCATAAATTGTGTTTTATTAAAATTAGACACGTGTGTGGTCTAGGAGGGCCCTAGAGTTCCCCAAATGTGCAAATAATTGAAAGACACAGAAGCGATGTCAAAGGAAGCCACCGAAGGATCTCGGACTAGATAATCTCCCATTCCCGTGGAAACGCTGCCCCTGAAATAAACCAGACGGACGTTCGCGCTGCTCGCTTTGGTCAGCACCGCGTCCTGGCGCCTGCAAGTTCGTCTTCCGCGCGGG
>NW_007900853.1:0-509 GCF_000696425.1 Galeopterus variegatus
GTTTCATGGGATAGGCAAGACCTTGAACTTGGGGGTTATTGTCACAATTCTCCAGAGTACCGCAGATCCTGGTGCAAACAGGAACTGCTTCTGCAAAGAACAGTCATGTGTAAGTTTCCAACTTTATTCGTTCCATTTAACACACACGTATTGAGGGTCTACATTACGCTAGGAGCTGGAGTTTTTCTTCTCTTCTTTTTTAAGCTCCAAAAAGTTTAACCCCATACTAATTGAGCAGAAAAAAATTGTCTGGATACTTCTCAGAAATCTCAAGTGCCAAGTTTCTGTTGCCCTCAGCAGCTAGAGCAAATTAAAGCAGGACATAGGCTTTCAAGGAAGGTTTTGCAAATCCCCCCAAAAATCTATTTCTAAACAAAATTATTTTTGTTATTTCTAAAGCAGAAAAGCAATTTTCCTTGCTTATATTCAAAATTTTCAGACAATACAGAAAGATTATTTCTTAATTATTGTATAATTAAGAAATAAACGTCTCTCATTGCCCCACCCCC
>NW_007900854.1:0-509 GCF_000696425.1 Galeopterus variegatus
GAGTGAGTTATCAGAATGCTACCTTTTGGAGCTTCATGACTTTCCTATAAAAGGCAGGAAGGATAAGAGCCAGGCAGGTTCCCAGGCCAATGTCCCAGGATGCTCAGATCTTGGAGTAGGTTCATGATATGGAGAAACAAACAGGAGTGACAGCTGGTATCCCTAGGCTGGGAGGGGCTCTATGTTCAAATTTAACTCATTTTACAGGTATAAGAAGAACTCAGGGGTCTGTGCCTGGAAAAGCAAGTTTTCAGGGCTTATTGAAGGTTAGTTAACTCATCCACTGTTTTCGGTGTAGGGGGATGGGAATAGCACAAATAAAGTCCTATTTATGCTGTGCTAGAAATGAAAGCCTGCATAGGGACAAAGATGCCAAATGTGACAACTTTGCCACCGTTCTCCCTCCACACCCACAGCAGACATTTCTAATCAGTCACTGGATTCTTTCCTGCTGAGCCTGGATGCAGCTTCACAATCAGTCCTAACTGAGGAACCCAGCTAGCAATCAC
>NW_007900855.1:0-509 GCF_000696425.1 Galeopterus variegatus
GAGGCTCTGGTGTCACACAGGCCAGGGTGTTGAATCACAGCTCTGCCATTTATTAGCTGAGCAACTGGAAGCAAGTTACTTTAGCTCTTTGAGCCTCAATTTTCTCATCTGTAAATTGGGGATAATAACATACCACTCACGATCATGGTACCAGAGAAGAGTTCATGAAGTTCAAAATGGTCAGAAGTCAAAATTGAAGAAGCAGGGACTGATGATGGCCAGTGACCAGGCTGTGGCCTAACTAGAAAGTCACTAGGTAGGGATGAACCAGCCCAATCATTAATTTTCAAAAAATAGTTTTAGTCAAAGAAATGGGCATCATTATAATCCAGACAGTGGGCGTGGCAGACAGAGTAATGGCCTCTAAATATGTCCATGTCCTAATCCTGGAACTTGTGAATGTATTATAGCACATGGTATAAGGGCTTTGCAGATGTAATTAAGGGCTTTGAGATGGGGAGATTATCCTGGATTATCTGGGTGGGCACGATGTAATCACAAGGGTCTTT
>NW_007900856.1:0-509 GCF_000696425.1 Galeopterus variegatus
TGTCTCTAGGTGCTCAGGAAACAGACTCTTTCTCTCCATTCTGTGCATTTGTTCAGTCTGTACAACCAGACCACCCAGTAAGGATCAAACCTCTGTGCCTAATTCTTCAGGTATTGTACAAAGGGGCCTAAAATCAAGCATGCATCTTCAAGTCACAATCACACAGCCACTATGCTTATCTTCTCTGACTCCCTTTCCTTTCTCTCCTGGTACCCAAGACTCCAGTAATAATAGGGATCTAATTACTGTATCTGCATATCTCTTGCTTACGATATAGTAACACTCGGTTAATGCTGATTACTTTATTATAGGTGTTGCTGTTTTATTTATGGTTCTTATTATTGTTATGGTATTTTTATTATCATCTTTATACTCTTGATTTATTGATCCAATTGCCCAGAATGTTTACTTCCACCACTGTACTATGGACTCAATAAACAGTAGTTGAAAAAATAAATCAAGAGAAATCAAGAGAAGCTATGCTCATTTATCAAAAATTGGAACAAACA
>NW_007900857.1:0-509 GCF_000696425.1 Galeopterus variegatus
TTTGCCAATTGCTTGTTCTGCATCTATTGAGATAATCATATGGCTTTTGCCCCTGATGTTGGTGATATGGTGTATCATATATATGGACTTGCATATGTTGAACCATCCTTGCATCTCTGGGCTGAAGTCCACTAGATCATAGTGTATAATTTTTTTGATGTGTTGCTGTATTCTGTTTCCTAATATTTTGTTGAAGGTTCTTGCATCTATGCTCATCAAGGATATTGGCCTGTAGTTTTATATTCCTCTTCATTTTTTAAAAATCTCTGTCTGGTTTTGGTATCAGTGTTGCTGCCATCTTAGACTGAGTTTAGGAGAATAGCCTCTGTCTTCAATTTTTGGAGTAGTTTGAGAAGAACTGGTATCAATTCCTCTTTAAAGATTTGGCAGAATTCAGCAGTAAAGCCATCTGGTCCTGTGCTTTTCTTTGTTGGAAGACTGCTGATTCCTGCTTCAACATCATTGCCTGTTTCTGGTCTGTTTAGAATTTTTATTTCTTCTTGGTTCAG
>NW_007900858.1:0-509 GCF_000696425.1 Galeopterus variegatus
CTGCCAATGTCCCGGGAGTACCTCCTCACAAAGATCCAGGTGAGAAGGTGGCAGGAAAAACATCACTTTCCACCCCATGTCGTCCTCTCCCTGTCCCCTTGCCTGTGTGTAAGGAAGCCCAGGGGTCTCCATACAAGTCAGAGACCCCACCTGGTGACAAGTCCAGGCCCTCAGAGGGCCCTCCAACAGGACAAGAGGACAGGTGGCCTTCTCAGCCCCTCATATGTAATGTCATGGGCACAACCTGGCACAGTGAGAATGTGCTTGGGGCTGGGACACGCAGCCTAGAGCTGAGTCCAAGCCCAGCAATGTCCAGGGGCAGCCAGGGGCAGCAGGAGCCCAGGAGCCCAAAATTTCAGAACCTACAGAAGAGGCCAAGCAAGATGTTTGGCCCTATTGGCAAGAGAGAGGGCCGCAGGAGGCCCACACAAGGAACGCATGAACAAATGCTCACAGAACTAAGTCCCCCTGCCCAGGACAGGGAGTCAGTAGAGTCCTTAAGTAGCCAG
>NW_007900859.1:0-509 GCF_000696425.1 Galeopterus variegatus
TCACCACTGACATAAAAAACAATGCAAGCCAGAAGACCAAGGAATGACATCTATAAAGCACAAGGGGAATACTATCAAGATAGAATTCCATGTGCACAAAAATATCCCTCAAAATTGCAGGTGAATAAATTTGGTAAATTGAATGAATGGAAACCTGAGAAAACTATAAAATAGGAAATAATTCCCTACTCTGATGGCAGACTTCCTGAAGGAAAGGAACAATGGGTTTATCTGTCTTCCTAATTCCAATTCTTATACATAAAAAGAACCTAGTGAGTGTTTCTTAATGATGATAGATAGTGTTTGGAAATAGTGTAGAATGTTTGCTCATGGGGAATGACCTGAATAAGTATTTCATTGTGGCATGTTTTAGGCTTTAATCTTACAGACTAAAGCCCTTACAGTGTACACAGTCTCCTGAGGGGACCTTGCAGCTTTGATGGGTACATGAAGTTAGTGCACTGTCCTCTTAGTTTTCCCAAAGCCCTTAAATAATCTGTTCATTTTTT
>NW_007900860.1:0-509 GCF_000696425.1 Galeopterus variegatus
AAAAAAAAAAAAAAAATGACCCAATTAAAAAATGAGCAAAGAAGCTGAATAGACATTTTTCAAAGGAAAACATACAAATGGACAACAGATACATGAAAAATGCTCAACATCACTAGTCATCATGGAAATGCAAATTAAAACCACATTGAGATACCACTTCACTCCAGTTAGACTGGCTATAATCAAAAAGACAGTGAATAACAAATGCTGGTGAGGGTGTGGAGAGAAGGGGACACTACTGCACTGCTGGTGGGACTGTAAATTAGTACAACCACTATGGAAAACAGTATGGAGGTTTCTCAAAGAACTACAGATAGACCTTCTATTTGATCCAGCAATCCCACTTCTGGCATATATCCAGAGGAATGGGAATCATCTTGTCGAATAGATACCTGTACCCCCATATTCATCACAGCTCTGTTTACAATAGCCAAGATATGGAACCAACGTAAATGTCCATCAATGGATGATTGGATAAGGAAACTATGGTGCATAAACACTATGGAATA
>NW_007900861.1:0-509 GCF_000696425.1 Galeopterus variegatus
AAAAAAAATCCCACAGTTAAAAACAGCTCAACCGCAGAAAGAACCACATGAAAAACTCTTTTTTAACACGGTTATCGGCGGGGAGTGGAGAGGGGTACAGGATGCCTCTGGTGTCCTCTGCGGAGGCCACTCCAGGTGGTGACAAACGCTCCTGGAGACCCAGACCCGAGACAGACCGCCCCTCTCGCCTGCGCGCTTCGGGACTGAGGCATCCGAGCTCCCGAGCTCCACCGCCGGTTTTCAGAAAACCCCACAAAACCCGTCCCCGGGTGTTCCGGGGCTCAGCTCACTTTTGCTGCCTTCTCTGGAATCAGCGCCCAGAAGAGGCGCCCGGTGCAGCCGCTTTAGACGCGCGGGTCCCCGCTGCCCGGGGCTCCTAACGCGGGGGGCGGCCGCGCGCCAGCTCGCTCTGTCCCCTACCCCCGTCCGAGTCACCCGCGGCGACAAGGGGCCGGAGCTGCCTCTGACCGAGGCCCCCTGACTCACCGAGGGACCCGCCAGGACCAGCA
>NW_007900862.1:0-509 GCF_000696425.1 Galeopterus variegatus
AACACACAGAAACATTCAATCCTCCATGGTGGAATTAAAATGTAAAGTTTTTATTTTCTTTACCACAGTGAATAAATTTTGATTTGCATTATTTGTAAAATGTGTGAAACAGTATATTAGTAAATGCCCTGAATTATGCTAAAGTAATGTGTGATCCCTGGATTAACAACCAAAGCAAATTAGTAAAGTATCTGCTTACTATGTTTTATAATTTACTATCCACTCACATTATACAACATGATATAAAGTTAAAAGTTTGACATGAACACCTTTACTCTTGGGAAACAAGTAATTTTGAATTACTTCATGTAGAGCAATAATCTCAGGTGTCTATACAGTGCATGTCCAGGGCAATTTTTGTAATGCAAATCTTAATGAGCAAGACGGAAACAGAGATAACATTTAGATTTTTATTTCTAACTCAATCAGTCATCAATTTATACCAAATACATGAATAATACATTTACAGGAAATTTGAATAAAAGCTGTTATGACCACATCATATTTGT
>NW_007900863.1:0-509 GCF_000696425.1 Galeopterus variegatus
CTTAAGTAAACAACTTGTTACAAATAAAAATAAGCAAAAATTTAAAAACTATTTAACGCTGGCCCGAATTTGGTTTTTACTTGCTTGCATATGTCAAAGAAAAGTATTTTCACCATGTATTAAAAATGAACAATTATTTCTAGCTTATGCACGAATCCAAAACTCACTTTTGAAAATAACCTATAGAAATAATACATAAACACATAGCATTTTGAGATAGACTAAGAACATCCCCCTCTGGTCTATGGATCAAAATGCAAAGGTCTCCATTACATATGTAAATGAACACAAAACTTTCATTAATTTGGGATATATTGATATTGTGTGACTATGTGCGTATACACGCGCAGCATGACACGAATTTTGACAGTGTTTCTTGTGACACCATACTTTCTTGCCCCAACTACTAGGAAAAAAAAAAAAACAACTTAATATGAAACTACTTTTCTTTTTTTTTGTCTTTTTCCGTGTCCGGCAATGGATCGCAACCCTCAGTGTCGCGCCCGTAC
>NW_007900864.1:0-509 GCF_000696425.1 Galeopterus variegatus
ATCAGGAAGCATGATTTCTGATTTTGCTTATGTTTAGACAGTCCTTTGCCACCACATGACTTACCTGTATTTTTCTCAATCTTTTAACTATTTATGATTTATATTTATCTCTTTCCTTCAATCTGAAATTTAGTTTGGTGAATGATGTAAGGTTAAAGCTCTAAATTTCCTTTTTTTTAAAAATTATTCCAGCAAATTCAGGCAGCTTCACTCCTTACCATTGTTACTATAAACCCACATGGAATAAATGAGATAGGCATTCAGTCTTCAGAGCTTTTATAGATGTCTTTTCTGTTATCCTCAGAAATCATTGAATTAAATTTATCCCAATGTCACTATAAATATTGAGTCAAGGAGCCACTTCATTTATTTTCTGTCTCCAATTATGCTCAGTGGTGTCATCCATCTAAACTCAACAGATAAACTAATTCAATACACTCCAGATATAAAATAGCACATCACCGTATAAAATGTTACATCTCACTTTTCTATCAATTCAATGCCCTATA
>NW_007900865.1:0-509 GCF_000696425.1 Galeopterus variegatus
GGGGGGGGCGGGGCGGTTTCCAGTCCCCAATTCCATGCCTCAGGAAAGGCACAGATATCTAAAGGCAAGCAGTATTCACAGTCCCTCCTACAGTTTCAGCACTGATTGACTAATACTTCATTTTCAAATAGCTTTAAACTTTATTTTTGAAATAAAAGATAATATTTCCATGGAATCTTGGCAGCCTGAAGGAATAACTTGTGTTTTTAAAATTTGTTTGGGGACATTTGAGATATTAGGAACTCCAACACTACACAGCAGTTTGGCAAACCTGTGTGATCAGATCACATTTGTTCAGGGAGAGCCTTGGGCTGCCTTATTCTAGAACGGTGAATACGCAATAGCTTCTGGGCCTTGACATGGTGAAGTTGGAGAACTTTCCATTTAGGGAGTAGTGATTATTTTTTAATCTTCCAGTACTGATACAGGAATCTGCCTTTGTGGTGGGTCTTCCCTTTCGCCCTGGAGTTTCCTGATGCTAATGTAGGATGACTGATCACCTACTCAGA
>NW_007900866.1:0-509 GCF_000696425.1 Galeopterus variegatus
CCCCCAGGGCATTAATCTATTGATAAGGGATCTGCCCCATGACCCAAACACCTCCCAACATGGGGATCAGATTTCACCATGAGCTTTGGAGGGAAAAACATACCTAAACTATGTTATGCACTCCCCTAACTGCTTCTGGTTCTAAGGGTCAGCATAACTCAAAAACTGAAGGTCATCAAACCTGAAATTCAGAGGATATGCCTTAATTGCACCTCTGTCCTGGTAATGTCTAGCCCGGGGTTCTCAAATATTGGTGATTTACTGCTGAGTTTCCTAGATTTGATAATCTGAAAGCCCTTTTATGGACAATAAAGAAGACACTCAGGTATATAATAAATAATTGTTTTATAATTTGTTGTTAGCTGAAAATAATTTCCATCTGGAGCCTCTTTTCCATCAGGAGGCAGACACAGTCAATTTTAGGTAAAGCATATGAGTCTGGGGTTTTCTTGGTCCACTTTATTTTATTCCTTCCAACAGCTATGAGTGGCTGGACATACATTGTGGGT
>NW_007900867.1:0-509 GCF_000696425.1 Galeopterus variegatus
CGGCGGGAGCGCCACCGCGCTCCCAAGCAGCGCACTGTAGCATGCGCCACTGGGCCGGCCCCAGAATAACTGTTTTAAAAAAATACCATCTATAAAGATGTATCAGAAATACAGCAGACCAAGATATGCTTTCAAATCCTGGGACTGACTATCCACAAACTATTTGTTGAAAGTGGGCAAATAACGACTACACTAATGATGAAAAGCTGAAGTTCGCCACCATGTAAAGAGTTCTGCTGGACTTACCTTCTTACTTAAATACTTCCCCTGTTACTGCCTTTGATGTTGTTGTGTGATAAAAGTACTTAGGATTTCTAGCATTGAGTATCTGTACAAATATTTTCTTCTCAAATAACACGTTGGCTAGATTTAAAAACCCTGAGATTTAAAAATCGTTGTTTCTTCAATTATTTAAATGCCTTAATACTTTATAGTCTTGCACCTGCTAATTTTATTGAAAACTCTGAACTCAATTTCATTATTCTTTGTGGGTAATTCATTTTTTCATA
>NW_007900868.1:0-509 GCF_000696425.1 Galeopterus variegatus
ATTGCTTATTTTGCTGTGCAAAAGCTTTTTAGTTTGACATAATCCCATTTGTTTATTTTTTCTTTGGTGCTTGTGGTTTTGAGGCCTTATTCATAAATTCTTTGCACAGTCCTACTTCCTGGAATGTTTCCCCTATATTTTCTTTCAGTAATTTTATGGTTTCAGGTCTTATGTTTAAGTCTTTAATCCAGTTGGAGTTGATTTTGGCATATGGTGAGAGATACAGGTCCAGTTTCATTCTTCTGCATATGGATGTCAAATTTTCCCACCACCATTTATTGAACAGGCAGTCTTTTCTCCAATGTATGTTCTTGTTGCCTTTGTCAAAGATCTGTTGGCTGTATGTGGGTTGATTCCTGGGTTTCCTATTCTGTCCCATTGATCCAATGTCTGTTTTTATGCCTTTACTATGCTGTTTTGATTACACTAGCTTTGTAATATAATTTGAAGTCAGGTAGTGTTGGTAGTGTTATGCCTCCAGCATTTTTTTTTTTTTTTTTTTTTTTTTT
>NW_007900869.1:0-509 GCF_000696425.1 Galeopterus variegatus
GGCTCAGCGATTACACTTCTGGGCACATTCCTGCAAAAATTGAAAGTGGGGTCTTGAGAGAGATTTGCGTATTCATGCTCATAGCAGCACTGTCCACAATGGCCAAAAGGTGGGGCGAGCCGTGTCCACTGACAGGTGAGTGGATCAACAGAACGTCCTGTGCACATGCTGTCTTATCCAGCCTCAGCAAGGGAGAGGACTCCGCCACAACGTGGTGGGCCTTGAGGACACTGTGCTGGGTGAAATAAGCCGGTCACAAAAGGACAAATACTGCGTGATTCTTCTTATGTGAGGTCCCTGGAGGAGTCAAATTCACAGAGACAGAAAGTAAAACGGGGGGTGACAGGGGAGGGGTAGGGGAGCGGGGAGTCAGGGTCTAGTGGGGACAGAGTCTCAGGATGGGAAGTGGAAAAGTTCTGGAGGTGGCCGGTGGCGATGGTTGCGGAATAGTGTGCATGTACTTAATGCCACTGAGCTGTGCACTTAAAAATGGTTAGGGTGGTAAATTT
>NW_007900870.1:0-509 GCF_000696425.1 Galeopterus variegatus
CATTTTACTGAATGGAAGAAGCCAGTCACAAGAGACCACGTTTGATTCTGTTCATATGAAAAGTCCAAAACAGGCAAGCTATATAGAGATAGAAAGCAGATTCGTGGTTGCCTTGGGCTGAGAGCCAATGGGGAGCTGGGGATAATTGCTTAAAGGTACAGGTTTTCTTTCTGGAGTGATGAAAATGTTCTAAAATTCATTGAGGATGGTTGCATAGCTGTGAATATACTAAAAACCACTGGATTGTACACTGTAAAGGGGTGCATTAATTAAACGGTAGGTGAATATCTCAATAAAGCTGATGGGGCGGTGGGGGCGGGGAAGGTTATATACACCAAGAAAAAAAAAACAAAAACGAAAACAGGCTTTGGAGGCAGACGGTGTGGGGTGGGGGCAGGGAAGGTTATATACACCAAGAAAAAAAACCAAAAACGAAAACAGGCTTTGGAGGCAGACGGTGTGGGTGCAAACACCTAACGGCCTCCAAGAGTGAACTTGGGCATGAGCAA
>NW_007900871.1:0-509 GCF_000696425.1 Galeopterus variegatus
GTCTCTTCCCCAGTGTATAGGCTTGATGCCTTTGTCGAAGATCAGATGACTGTAGGTGTGTGGGTTGTAAATCAACATTTTTCAATAATAACTCTTAATGTAAAAGGCTTAAATTCCCCAATCAAAAGACACATACTGGCTGACTGGATTAAAAATGAGGACCCAACTATATACTGCCTACAAGAGACCCAGCTCACCCATAAAGACTCACATAGACTAAGAGTGAAAGGATGGAAAAAGATTTACCATGCAAACAGAAATGAAAAACGAGCTGGAGTAGCTATTCTTATATCTGATAAAATAGACTTTAAACTAAAAACCATAAAAAGAGATAATGAGGGCCACTACATAATGACAAAAGGATCAAGAAGACATAACAATCATAAATAAATATACACCCAATGTTGGAGCAGCCAGATTTATAGAACAAACTTTATCAGACCTAAATAGGAACTAGACACTAATACCATAATAGCAGGGGACCTGAACACCCCACTGTCAATATTGGA
>NW_007900872.1:0-509 GCF_000696425.1 Galeopterus variegatus
AAATCCTAAATTGGCCTCCCACACTAGTGAGAGATGAGAAATACTTGCAGAAATATCTACCTGCATGGCCCACAGTACAGTATGCAACAAGAATAGATTGTGCATTCTCTATAAAACACCTTAAGAGTATCACCAATTTATAATATTACCAAATTACTTCTATTTCTAAATTGTTTCATTTTTACCCTTGGTTTTTATTGTCAGTGCATTACGATTCTTATATAAGTAATGAGTGTACATTTCATATTTATAAATGAAAGACTTTAGAATGAAATATTAAAAACAAATTCTCAGAATAAAAAGACTACACAAAGTTAGAATAGATTTCTTATTGTTCTTTTTGAGTATTGTAAACAGGAATTTTCTCTATCTATAGGAAAACAAATCAGAAACCATATTAACAAAGAATCAACGTTGGGAACATCTTCTAATACTATGCAAAAATGATAGCCTAGAATGACTTTTGACGCTGTCTAAGAATCAGTGCAAAGTGAAACAAATTTTATTTC
>NW_007900873.1:0-509 GCF_000696425.1 Galeopterus variegatus
GCATATACTGCACAATTCCCTCTTATCCTTGTTTCCTATTAGTAATTTTTCATCCATTGACTCCTACCCTGCTCCTTGGCTATGAATTCTTACTTTTCCTTATTGTATTTGGAGTTGAGCCCAATCTCTGCTCCCTCCCACAAAACCCCATTGTAGTAATCCCCATAACTATTGCAGTAATCCTGAATAAAGTCTGTCTTACATTTAAGAAGTGTCATGAATAACACTTCTTTAATAGTATCAAAAACAATAACAGTTGAAATTGGTCCTGTGTAAGAAAATGAAAGAATACATGGTTTGGAATCAGACAAACTTTGACTTGAATTTTGGCTTTTCTGCCAATGAGTTTGGTATGTCATTGAACAGCTATTGACCTCAGTTTCCTCATCTGTAAAATGCGAAGTGATAATGATGTTGGTTGAGGGTCACACAATTGAATGATACATAGTTCAATCTCAGGTTTGACACCAAAGCCAGTTTAACTGCCTTTGAGAAGATTACAATCTAAG
>NW_007900874.1:0-509 GCF_000696425.1 Galeopterus variegatus
CAGTGTGCCGAAAGCCACTCTTCCCAAGTCCCACCGAGTATCTGAGGAATCCGTCTCATCCGCTGGATGGGTCAGGAATGGGAAAATAACTGCTGTGATTTTCTATCTCTATATCTTTGGGACTTCCTCTGGCCATTTGGCTGTTTCTCTTTCCACTTCTGGAGCCCTGATGCTTGTTGTGTTAGTCTGTTCGTGTTGCTATAACAAAATACCCGAGACTGGGTAATTTATAAACCATAGAAATTTCCTTGGAGTTTGGAAGTCCAGGATCAAGGCACTGGCAGTATTGGTATCTGGCGAGAGCTACTCTCTGATTCCAAGTTGGCACCTTGTTGCTGCATCCTCCAGAGGGATGAAGGCTGTGTCCTCACATGGCATGGCCGAGGGGATAGAAAGGCAAGAGAGCACGCCCTTCAACCGTGAGCCCTTTTATAAGGGTGCTATTTTTATTGGTGAAGGCAGAGCCCTCATGACTGAATCACCTCCCAAAGTCCACACTTCTTAATACT
>NW_007900875.1:0-509 GCF_000696425.1 Galeopterus variegatus
AAAGGGTCCAGAAAGGCAGAACACTCATTCAGCAAGTAAACTGAAGGAAGTTTATCACTCAGAGATAGGCAAAAGGGAAAATAGAAGCCTAGGATTCATGGCAAGTTGGTCCCGTGAGGCTCAGGAAGCTCTCCACGGTGGATGGAGTCTTGTCTGCATGTGGTCCCCATTGTATTGTGGCTGAAGTTTACTGAAAGCCACTTCACTCTGGGTTTTATATCTTTTATATTTGAGGGCAAGTTGACACTCAGGGCTCAAGCATTAGCCCAGACATCCAGTTTTAGGAGGGACAGTAACAGAGCCCAGGCTGTTACAAACAGTTTCTCTTTTTCCCAGGACATACAGTTTAAAATATTTTTAAAATTCTTCTTGAGACTTCTTTGAGCCATGGGCTATTTAGAAATGAATTGCTTAATTTTCAAATATTTGAGGATTTTCCAGCCATACTTTTGTTATTGATGTTGAATATTATGGTTTGAGAACTTGCTTTGTATGGTTTCTATTCTTTT
>NW_007900876.1:0-509 GCF_000696425.1 Galeopterus variegatus
TCCCAGCAAAATGTATAGTCACTCATAATTTTTTTTTCTGTATACAATAAAACTCAAAATCTTCTTTAAATTTTAAAAACAAAACTATCAGAAATAAAAAAAATTCTAAACTGGATTCAGAAATAAAAACTCAACTGGCCTGGCAAAACTTCCCAGCAGCTGTTTGCTCGGTCCTGGTAGTTGCTGGTTTTAAAGTTAATTAGCACCAAAAGAAGATGTTTGGTATTGATTCAGCAGCACCTGCAGGTGCTCCTCTCCTTGGGTGTTTGCTATGTTTAGAAGGTCTCTCAATGAGTACTGTCCATTGACAGTTGTCAGACATCACTCATATCACTGAACATCCATCTATAGTATGTTGGAATTAAAAGAGGTTTTAGAGCTTGTAATGATATAAATTAGCTATAGATTTAGAACATAATGGTGAGAAAACTGAGTGCCAGAGATAAACAAAAGTCTCCATATGCTACACCCCAATATTAGACAATAAGTTAATAGGTGAGTGTGCCTAG
>NW_007900877.1:0-509 GCF_000696425.1 Galeopterus variegatus
TTACTCTAAAATGCAATTGCCTTGATTATTCAAATAATTTTTGAAGTGAAACAGAGGATACAATTAGGGAAAACATAGCAATATTTTATTCAATTTTGTTTGCTAGCCAGGAGACTATAATTTTCATGAATTAAAATCACCTTCTGCCTTTTAACCCAACAAAAATCAAAGGAAGAGTTGGTGTACAAGACACAGTAAGCTGAAGTATTTGAAAAAATTCTCTCAAGAGTATGGGCTCCTCAATTACAATTTTCAGGGACGATCCTGAACTATTCATATTTTATGACTTGAAAATTAAACTTACTTTGGAATCACATGTATAAAATTCTAGTACACATAGTAAAGTATTTAAAAATAATTTGTAAACATTGCTACAAATGGTCAAAAAATTTTTTTTAATTTGTGATTTACATGGATTACAGCTATTTCACTAAACAGTGATGTGTGCCAAAATCAATAATCATCAAATGATGTTCTGCTATAGATATACCAATAGCCTATTGTTTAAA
>NW_007900878.1:0-509 GCF_000696425.1 Galeopterus variegatus
ACAGAACTCAGGGAAACATGTACTTATGTTTACCGGTTTATGACAAAGAATATTACAAATGATACCAATAAAGAGATGTGTAGGGCAAGGTATGGGGAAGGGGCCTGGAGCTTCCATGCCCTCCAGGGATGCACCACCCCCCAGGGACCTACATGTTTCAGCTATCCAGAGGCTCCCTGAACCCAGGCCTCTGAAGTTTTGATGGAGGCTTCATTAGGTAGGCATGACTGATTAAATCACTGGCGACTAGTGATCAATTTAACCTTCAGTCCCTCTCCCCTCTCCAGAGATTGGAGATGGGACTGAAAGTCCCACCTTGGTCTTTCCTGTGACCACATGCTGAAGTTACCTAAGGGCTGCCAGCCATCATTAGCATATGAAAAGACTCATCACTTTGGGGATTCTAAGGATTTCAGGAATTGTCAGGAGACTGGGATGAAGACAGGAAATATATTTTCACAATATCACATGCCCCATCCCTACTCTTTCCTTTTGTGATCTCTGGTTGC
>NW_007900879.1:0-509 GCF_000696425.1 Galeopterus variegatus
GCTTAATAACACACAGTTGTATTTAAAGGTATGAGTCATTAACACATATTGTTTCAAGGTTCTCAACGTGAGTCTCTAATAAATCTAAGAAATGCATAGCATTTCTTTATTTAAGATAAAACTATTTTGAGTACAATCAGCATTTATTCACATCGTCTGCATGTGTTAGTATGTACAACTAACAAATTTTAATGTTAGGTTATTTTTTAAATTAGTTATTTTATATCTCATTGTTGATTATTTTGTGTTGCTATTTAAGCAGAAAGCAAAGAGAGGTGACTGGAACGGACTAAAAAATGACACAAATCACAAACTATTGAAACAAGACGCCCAGATGTGAATGGATCCGGGCTTGGGTACTTCAACAGCCCTTGAATCCAGATTATTGACTTTCCTAGATTTGGACACTAATTCACCTGGCATTTTAGCTTCATGCTACAGTTCACACTTATGATTTGTGGACATGAATGACTTTCCAAAGAGTCACACAGAGATATGAAGATACCTTC
>NW_007900880.1:0-509 GCF_000696425.1 Galeopterus variegatus
TTAGTTAAATACTTCTAGATGGTGTGAAAATGTCAGGTAGCCACCTATAAAAGTTGGAAGCCAGGGAAAAACAAGGCCGCTACTCACCCTTGAGTCAGCCTGCACTTTGCCTGTGAAGTGTGTATTCCTTACTCTTTCTATTGAACTTGCTTTCATTTTCTACTCTGATCCTGCCCTTGAATTCCTTCCTGCAGTGGAGTTGAGAACCTGTTAGGGGACGGGGGTGACAGGTCGGTGACCCAACTTCCCGAGACCCTCTCCTCCGGTAATAGTATCACCTAAGCATTTATCATTTCTTTGTGGTTATAACATTCAAGATCCTCTTTTCTGGATATCTTGAAACATACAATACAATAATTATTAGCTATTGTCACCCTAGGGCACCAGAACTTATTCTTCCTAACTGTAACTTGGTGACTTTGCACCTGTCTACCAGCCTCTCCCTGGGCTCCCCTTCCCCTCCCTTTTCCTGCCTCTGGTAACCACTATTCTACTATTTCTCTCTCTCT
>NW_007900881.1:0-509 GCF_000696425.1 Galeopterus variegatus
AAGGCACAACCTAGGGTTCCTCACCATGCTCACCCAGGTGGTGGAAAAGGTAGCTAATGAATAACACCCCCAAGATGCTTGGGTCAATTTGGCCCTTCAAAAAAATTAACACCAAGGTGTAATCTCTTGTTTGGCCTCAGCTTGGTTGGGTAGTCAATGAGGGGTAAGATCCCCCATGGGGGGGACAACCTAAGACAGGCACAACCACACAAGACCAGTACAGGTTCTTTCAGCCTCGGCTTGGTTGGATAGTCAACGACGGGTAAGATCTCCTAAGGGGGGGGGGCAACCTAAGACAGACACAACCACACAAGGCTTCTATTAAAACAAAAAGAGGAACTATGGGACTGCACACTTTTTCTAATAAAAAAAAACCCCAGATGGCCTAAATAGATAAAAGGTGGAGCCCAAGGGAAAGGGGGAGGGCTAAGCATAGAGAGGCAAGGCGCATGCACATTTGACCTTTTCAAGGATTGGCCTAAGCTTGGAAGTCCCTGCCTGCTAAGCAT
>NW_007900882.1:0-509 GCF_000696425.1 Galeopterus variegatus
ATTAAAAAATGGGCAAAAGAGCTAACTAGACATTTCTCTAAGGAAGATATACAAATGGCCAGGAAACATATGAAAAAGTGCTCAACATCACTCAGCATTCGGGAAATGCAAATCAAAACTACACTGAGATACCATCTCACCCCAGTTAGGATGGCTAAAATCCAAAAGACTGTGAACGATAAATGCTGACGAGGTTGCAGAGAGAAAGGAACTCTCCTACATTGTTGGTGGGACTGCAAAATGGTGCAGCTTCTGTGGAAAAAGGTATGTAGGTTCCTCAAACAATTGCAGATAGATCTGCCATATGACCCAGCTATCCCACTGCTGGGAATATACCCAAAGGAATGGAAATCATCAAATTGAAGGTATACCTGTTTCCCAATGTTCATTGCAGCACTCTTTACAATAGCCAAGAGTTGGAACCAGCCCAGATGTCTATCATCGGATTAGTGGATATGGAAAGTGTGGTATATCTACACAATGGAATACTACTCAGCTATAAAAACGAA
>NW_007900883.1:0-509 GCF_000696425.1 Galeopterus variegatus
CATTTCTCTTTTGAAATCATTTGTACGTATTTGCCTCCAAAGATATAATGTCAATCAAATGTGAGTAGTCGCTATGTCATGCATTAGCAATTTGTTTCTTAAGAATCAAAAGTTTGGAGGAATTTATGCAGAGGTATTTTAAAAAAAGGTTTTGAAAGTTATTTTAGTTCTGAGAAGTAATTTTACTAGTTTTTTCTGAGAATGTGCCCATGGGTTTGGGCTTCAATCTGGCTAGAAACAGAAGTTAGTAACCATTTGCTATTTTTAACAGAAAAGTAAAATAATATTTGATTTAATCATCCACCTTTTATTTGACAATTAGTTTTGGGATATTGTCTCTATGCCAGAGGTTTGGTTAAGTGATTGTCATATGAGGGTGAACAAGATAGACTCTGCTCCTGGTCCCTCATGGAATCAAGGAAGAAAGTCAGGCCTCAAATAACTCATCTCACAATTATTCATGCAATTGCAATTGTGGTGAGAGCTACAATTCAGGCAGAAGAACCAGG
>NW_007900884.1:0-509 GCF_000696425.1 Galeopterus variegatus
GGGTCTCCCTTCCTGCCTCCTCCCCTCATCCTACTTGGAAGTTTTGCGTGGGGTCTTTTTTCCTGAGGGAGAGAGGACGTTTGCGAGCGGCGGTTTGTGTCACCTGCATTGTTTGGCAGCGATTATTTTCAAATGCATTAACTCTAAGTATGTGAGCAAGAATGCGTCGAGAGAACGGTCAATGTGGGTGCTCGGCGCGCTGCTCTGGGGTGGAGAGCGCGGTGTGGTCGCCCTCGGGGGCGGACGCTTCTTCCGCCCAGTCTGCGGCCTCCTGCCCTAGGAGGAGGAAGCCCGCGCCCACCCTTGCAGCCCGGAGGATGACTGCTCGAACTCCTGGGCTGACAGACGCACGTGCAGCTCCGAGCCAAAGCAACAGGAGAGAGCTCTTTTTAAACCAAGAAAATCCACACCCAGGGCAACATGTTCCCCCGTCACCAACACTGCCCACCACAAGTATTTTTCTTTAGAGTACGCAAAGAAAAACACACGCACAGAAAACATCTGGGCAA
>NW_007900885.1:0-509 GCF_000696425.1 Galeopterus variegatus
AATTAGAAAACCGCGCCATTCTTTGAAGGGAACTTTAAGTTATCAAATGCAACTTTTTCTTTACCCCAACATGTGCGCTTTCTGTGCAGATTCTCCTGAAGAAAGGCAGGAGAAGGAGCAGAGACAGACCTCCAGGGCAAACTGCGCTCATTTGCCCTTAGGAATCGGCAAAGAGGGTGAAAGATACTCAGGGTCTGGGGACAAGAGAGGAAAAGGAGGAAGGAGGGAAAAGGGCAGGAGGAAGAGAAATTGCACCTGCAGAGAATCTACTTTGTGCCTGGCACTTAATTGACACCATCTCATTTCATCTTTCCATCAATCTTTGAAGCAGGAATTACCCTCTGAGAGGTTAAGTGACTTGCCCAAGGTCACGCAGCTGGCAGAGTGCATCCCCGGGACTTGAAGCCAGTGTGCCTGACCCCTGAGCCCACTCACTCCTCTGTAGCAGCTGCCTCCTGACTTACACAAGCATCAACATCCTATCTATCCCTGTAAACCTGTGGTTCTCA
>NW_007900886.1:0-509 GCF_000696425.1 Galeopterus variegatus
AAAAAAAAAATACTATTTACTCTGCCACTATGTCCTCAAATTTGTCATCTGACTATATTTTTGCAGCTTCAATAAACTAATCCCCTGAAATGTCTCACGTCTTTTAGCTTTCAATAACCGGAATAGCCCAGTGACCTTAGGTCACCTGCATGACCCAGGCCAGCCACAGAGTTAATAAATGGATTTCCCCACTGGCCAGGGAAGGTTCAAGGATGAGAACAGAACCTGATGACTCTTCACAGGCTTTCCCTTTCAGCGAAGCAAACCAAGGAGAGACAGAGGAGAAGCAGGGCTTTCCACCAAGATCAACTCTGCATGCTCCTGGTTCATTCACTGGCTGAGGGGTTAGAAGACATGGAAAAACTAGGATGACGCAGACTAAAGAAGGGAGCCCATGCACTGAGCTCCCCCCGCTCCTTGGGCCTGGCAGTCACCCCGTGCCACCGGTCCTTGCTCCTAGAACATGCATCATTTGAGTGCAGAGACCATTTTGACCTATTTGTTTCCTC
>NW_007900887.1:0-509 GCF_000696425.1 Galeopterus variegatus
GAGCACTAAGAGAAAGTCCTTCTGGACAAAAGGAACAGCCCAGGTGGGGTGTGGGGACATGACACTACATGAAGTTTTGAGACCATTTAAAGACTTAGGTCTTCATTGCAACAAATTGTTCCTTTGGACTAGAAGAGCTACATTAGTCCCTAATGATTTATTCTTTCATAACTTTTATATATTACTTTATAAAATATAAACACCTCTTTATCCAAGTAGATTATAACTTCTAAGACCTTTTCTCTACCCATAACATGGAACTGAGCAGTACTGAGTATCCAACATCTACCCAAGACACACAAGGGAAACGTCAAAGTGAGACACAAGTTCAAAGACACAGGCTAAAGGGTGACCTCTGCCAGTTCTCTGAGGCTTGATGTTCTCATGTATGAAATTATGATAATTATGCTACTTATTTCTCAGGTTATTTCAATGATAAAATAAGGCAAAAAAAAGTAAAAGTACTTTGTAAATTATATTATGTAAAACTGCTATTATCACACCTGATC
>NW_007900888.1:0-509 GCF_000696425.1 Galeopterus variegatus
ATGTCACATTGCTAGCCTTTCTGTGCCTTTCTGGGGCATCATCTGTGGGGCTTTATGTTTTGCAGGACAAGCCTTGGGAAACTGCTCTATTTTCTGTCAGTACTGGATTAAGATCACAGTCCCCTAGATAGACATGTGCAGCCCGGTTCCAGTGAGGATCTCCAAACAGGGCATCTTCTGCTTCGGCAGCTGTAGTAGGTCCCCTTATTCTGCAAGCATCTGGGCTTACCCCCTGCCAGCTACGGGTGGCTCTCCAGTAGATACAGATGTGTCCTGGTGGGGAGAGCTTATATGTATTTTATGCCCCCCTGACAGAGGAGTTTCTTCTGTCTGACATTCACTCCTGTGCAACTGTATTCGACCCATCATCTCTAGATGAGATTTGATGACCCGCTGACTCCTCCAAGTCTTTTCGCTTTCTGTTCTTCCCTCTTGAGTCATGTAGCTCTTTCTGGGTATGGAAACTGCATTCTTCCTTAAAAGCAAGAACCTGAGTTTCCCTTCTTCTT
>NW_007900889.1:0-509 GCF_000696425.1 Galeopterus variegatus
TGTAATGATGAACATGCTAATAATATTGATTTGATCATCACATACTGTACACAAACACTGACAGTCAAATCCATATGCCATAAATAAATATAAATAAAAATAAATAAATAAATAAATGAAAAGAAAAAAATTAAAAACTTGTTAGTGAAAGATGTTGTTAAAGGAATAAACATAAAAGCCACAGAATGGGACAAAATCTTTGCAAATATTTATCTAATGAAAAACTCGTATCCAAAATATACAAAGAACTCAACAATAAGAGAATAAACCCAATTTAAAAAGGGCAAAAGATCTGAACAGAGACCTCACCAAGGAAGATTACAGATAGCAAATAACCATATGAAAAGATGCTCAATATCAAATGTCATTAGGGAACTGTAAATTACAACAACGAAATACCACTACACACCTATTTAAGTGGCCCAAATCCAAAAAACTGACACTACCAAATGATGGGGAGGATGAGGAACAGCACAAACACTTACTCATTGCTGGGGGGAATGCGAAAT
>NW_007900890.1:0-509 GCF_000696425.1 Galeopterus variegatus
GCAGTCACAGCCACCATGCAGATGGCACACCAGACTCTCAACTGCATTGACACAAGGAGAGGCACCAGTGGCCCCCCCAAAAAAGAAGAGGTCCTCTTTCTCCACAAAGCACACTCCACAGCAATAGAAGAAGCATCTGCTTTATGATAATAGGGGAGGACCTGATTGCACCTGTCTCAGTACTGGACAGATCATCTAGACAACAAACCAACAGAGGAACGGTTAATCTATGAGATGGAGAGAACAAATCTATGGTTATTAGAGGGGGGAGGGGAAGGGGGAAGGGAAGAGATTAGATAAGGGGCATAAAGAATATGTATGATTTGTAACAATGAATATGCTAATAAAAAATTTTTTTAATGTAATTTGTATTCAAAAATCATTAATTCCAAATGATTTTACTGCATTTTCCTGTTAGCTATGCTCTTGTGGTAATGTCTATTGTATTTTTATGGTAAAAATATTCTATAATGGCAGACTACTGCATGTTTTCCCAGTCTAGCATTCAG
>NW_007900891.1:0-509 GCF_000696425.1 Galeopterus variegatus
GTATTCCTAAAGTCTTTTATAGTGTTACTGATTTTCTGTCAACTTTTCCTAATAATTACTGAGGAAAAAACCATTAAATTTTCCAACTATAATTGAGGTTCTGTCTATTTCTTCTTTTAATTCTGTCAGTTTTTGCTTCAATTGCCTTAAAATTCTATTATTCAATGTCTGAACATTTAAGAATGTTATGTCTTCTTGATGAATTGATTCTTAATCATTATAAAAAATCCCTCTCTGGAATATCCCTGATAATATTCATTATTTGAAGTCTATTGTCATGGGCTTAGTAAGTTCTTGATAAATTTTTTCATCCTTTTTTTCTGTTAAGCCATTATTTTTGTTCAGCTATGCATAAGGTTTTTTTTTTTACCAGATGTTTTAAAGATTTTCTCTTTATCACAGATTTTCAGAAATTTGATTATGATGTTCTTTCTTTGTTTTGATGTGTATAGGTTTCATCAAATTTGGTAAATGTTTAGCAATTATTTCTCTAAATATTTTTTGTCCCC
>NW_007900892.1:0-509 GCF_000696425.1 Galeopterus variegatus
GCAAATCTAGTCACTGAGAAAGAATCACTCAATACATATTTTTAGGATAAAAGTAGGAGTTCTGGTCAAGATGACGGAATAGACAGTCCCCAGCATCACTCTCTCCCGCTAATCAACAAATTGACAGCTATAGATATGTAAGGACAGCCAAGCTAGGGCTGCAGGAGCTCAGGGTAAGAGGAGGAGAGACCTACAGAGTGCATGAAGGTGGGAGAAGCTACGATGAGAGAAAGAAAGGACCGCTCGGAGCACTNTGCTTTAAGGCTGGAGCTGCTGAGCACATGGAGCAGGAGCCGGCAGAAGCCGCAGCTGTGCCCTTCAGATGGAGATGCTTGGAGGCACAGGGGAGAAGAGAGCCTTGGCAGCCCCCAGGACAGCAAGACCACTAATAGGGTTCACATGGACCCACGCAGGAACAAGGAGCCAGAACAACTGAAAAAGGGGAGCGATTCAGAGGCTGGTGAGTCATCAAAAGGGACCTGCGCGTGGCCCATCTCATGGGAAGTGTT
>NW_007900893.1:0-509 GCF_000696425.1 Galeopterus variegatus
TGACCTGGGGTCCTGCTCAGGTGAGTGGGTGAGAGCGAGGGTGACAGGGCAGAGCTGAAGGCGAGAGGCAGGCGGGAGGGGGCATTGCCCTGGAAGTCTCGGGGGCTCCCAGGTGGAGGTGTTGGGTGAGCACTTGTATATGCCAGCCTGGAACACAGGAGAGAGGCCTGGCCAGAGATGACAGTCTGGCAGCTGTCATCCCACAGACGGTGGCTCTGGTGGTGAGGGAGTGACAGAGATCCCGCAGAGAGGCCAAGTCTGAGCCCAAGTGTGAGAACACCCTCCCCGAATGAGAGGAGAGACAGGACAACTGCTGGAGGGGACACGAGGCTGAGGGAAGGCATTTTAAAGATAGTAGAGTTTTGAGCATCTGTGAATGCAGAGGGGGAGGGGGCTGTGCGGAGGGAGGGAGCTCTCTGAGGACGGTGGAGGGATGGTCACCTGGGGGCCTGCACCATGAGGGAGGAGCAGAAAGTGAGGGGAAAGGGGTAGGGAGCATGGAAAGGGGG
>NW_007900894.1:0-509 GCF_000696425.1 Galeopterus variegatus
AGAGTGGTGAGAGTGGGCATCCTTGTCTAGTTCCTGTTCTTAAAGGAAAATCTTACAGCTTGTCCCCCTTCAAGATGACATTGGCAGTGGGTTTATCATATGTGGCTTTAATTATGTTGAGATACTTTCCGTCTATACCTAACTTGTAGAGAGTCTTTATCATGAACGAATGTTGAATTTTATCACATGCTTTTTCAGCATGTATAAAGATGATCATATGGTCCTTGTGTTTGACTTTATTGATATGGTGTATCACATTTATTGATCTGCATATGTTGAACCAACTTCGCATCCCTGGGATGAATCCAACTTGATCATGGTTTATAATTTTGCGTATGTGTTGTTATATTCTGTTAGCTAATATTTTATTGAGGATTTTTGCATCTGTATTCATCAAGGATATTGGCATGTAGTTTTCTCTATTAGTTGTATCTTTGCCTGGTTTTGCTATCAGGGTGATGTTTGCTTCATGGAATGAGTTTGGGAGAATTGCCTCTGTTTCAATCTTT
>NW_007900895.1:0-509 GCF_000696425.1 Galeopterus variegatus
CTGCGTCACTTGAGACAGAGCCAAATCTGTATATAATGATTAAATTTCAAAATGCCAGAAAAATATCAAATGAAAAAGGACAAAAGAAATGGGTGAAAGACAAACAGAAAAAGTTAAAAAGTTCAGTTGTATTTGTCATATCACCTGACTTCTTTGAATCTTGTCAATATGTTGCTCAAATTGACTGTAAGCTTACCAAGACTATCTACCTTTTTTGATTCATGTAAAAAAGAAAACCCTGTCCTGACTTTCATTCCTTCAGAGACAGCGATCTTTTTTTTCAGAGACAGTGATTGATTTATATGTATTCAACCCATTCTTCTTGAGAAACCACTCTGTAGAAGGTAGGTGCTATGTGGTAGTGCCAAAAACAGATGTGATCACTCCCTCAATCGAAAGTCTGGTGCAGTGGGAGACATGAAGTTTAAATGAACCGGAATGAGACAGGATAAGAATGTGGAGAGGAGCTGACCAGGCAGAAAGAACATGGGATAAGATCCTGCAAAAGG
>NW_007900896.1:0-509 GCF_000696425.1 Galeopterus variegatus
TTGGAACCAAAACAAGATAAGAGTGGAGTTAAACTTTTGCTTGCTGATAGCTGTTAACTTCCTGCCCAGTACCCCTTGTTCGCATAATGTAAGTTGCTAATGTCCAGTTTTCTGTCAAGCTGGAGGAAATGGCCAATAGATCACAAGAAAAATTTATGAGTTTGTTTTACAGAAAGAATGAAGGCTCTCAAAGAAATTATAACCACCAGAGGACCCAGCCCCAGCTGCCATGGGGGCCAGGAGCCTGGTTCCCTAAGATCTTAACTGAAGTCAGAGAAACTACAGATCTTCCTTTAACTTCCCCAAGATTCTCCCTCCCTTAACTTCTAGGCCTTTAAAACTCTTTGCCTTCTGTTTCTATGGTAAGACAGTTCTGAAAGATTTGGCTTGCCCATTTTCTCTCTTTGGCCAATTCGAATAAAACTTTCTCTATCTCCGAAACTTGATATTCAATGTTTGATTTAGCTGAGCATTGGATACCTGAACCTGGAATTTTGGATTCTAGCAAA
>NW_007900897.1:0-509 GCF_000696425.1 Galeopterus variegatus
TTATAAGGTCTAAGTTCCTGGTATCTCAGTTTTAGTATTCCTACCATTGATAAAGCAGACCGAAAAGAAATTAAAAAATAAAGATAGTTTATCAAATCAATTAGGTTTATTAAGATAATTACAATGGATGCCACAATTACATGAAATAGCACAGATATAAACGTCACGGAGTGAATATTAAGTGTATTAAATAACAAAGGCAGATGGCCCTGTTGGCTTGCAATATATTTCACTCTTGATAATTCAAATACATTAATCAGAAGATTGCTAAATAATGAGGCAGAAATAGTAAAAGGAATAACCCATGTTAACGAGGGGATAACTCAATTAGTCCATGTGATAGCCACAGGATCTACAGAAAAACAAAAATACACAAAAGGACATATGTTAAAAAAGAAAAACTAATGGTAAACCTTTTAATACTATTCCTAAATGAAAACAAAATTTAAAAAGTAATTAAGAAAATTTAATTTTGGTTAATTTTGTTGTTTATTTTCTTATTTACACTT
>NW_007900898.1:0-509 GCF_000696425.1 Galeopterus variegatus
AGATAATAGTTTATAGGCAGTGTTGTGTAATTTCGTTGTGATTCTTTTCACTCTATCTTTCGGGGAGAATGTTTCATTTCTTTATCAGCTCCTGTGTATATGTTCCTAGCAAGACAAATTGAAAAATTGCCTATTTGAGTCAATTGCTTTCAGTTTGTAGGTATTTAAATTTGTTTTTAAAGTTCTCATGCCAGGGCTGGCTGGTTAGCTCAGTTGGTTAGAGCATAGAATTATGATACCAAGGTCAAGGGTTCATATCCCTGTACTGGCCAGTTGCCGAAAAAAAAAAAAGTTTTCACGCCATATAATTTTGTGGATATTTTTTTCTTTTCTCTGTGAATTAGTGAGTTCGACTGATCTGATAAACCAAATTTGTGGTTTTTTGAATGTGTTGATTTTTTTAGAGATAACAGCTCCACTCCTCTTTCCATTTTCCATTGCATTTTTACAGTTACTTTCACAAGCTATACCTCCTTCTGAGTGAATGGTCCCTTTGGGCTCACAAAGCC
>NW_007900899.1:0-509 GCF_000696425.1 Galeopterus variegatus
CCCTCGGACGGGAGCGCCGCTGTGCTTCCCAAGCGGCGCACTATCCAGTGTGCCACCGGGCTGGCCCAAGACTTGTTTTTGATTTAATTTAATAATTCCCTGAAATTGTCTAAGCCCACAAAAATACATTTTTAGTTTACTTTCTCACTTATTACTGGAAATATGTTATCTTTTCATGCAATTTTATTTTTTTTCAATTTTAGTCTCCTTTGCTATGTTCTTTCTTTTAAATAACTGATGGTATTTGTTTTTCTACTTTTTTTTTAGTGCATTAAAGATCTGATGGGTATGAGTAACTTGCATGGAGAGTCTTAATGAGAAAATATGAGAATTACCACATGACCTTTAGTGGTAAACATCTGGGGAAATAAACCTCACGTGACCTATGAAGAAAGTGCAATTAGTAGACATTTTTATAGTGTCTATAATCACTTTAGTTGCATTTTTAAAAAAATCCTTAAAACTTCTGTAAACTTGTCTTCAAAGGCACAACAAGATTGTATTGTTTC
>NW_007900900.1:0-509 GCF_000696425.1 Galeopterus variegatus
TTCCTGTTTTCGGTATTATATTCATCGTGTAAGATGTAACTACTGGGTGAAACTGGGTACACGTGACCTCTATTCTATCCTTGCAACTTCCTGCGAATCTATAATTTTTTTCAAATCAGGCAGTTAAAAAAAATCAGGGTTAAAAGAAAAACAAAGGAGGAGTTGAATTTAATCAAATTTTTAAGTTCTGCTCTTTGAAAGACACTCCTAATAAAAAGAAATGCAAAGACTGAGAAAAAGTATATATGAAAATCAGTTATATCATCTACATGTATGTATATATGTGCATACATAGGTATATAAGAGGGGTCTTCAGAAAGTTCGTGGAAAGATTCATAGTATCTTTTATTTCTATTTTTTTCATGAACTTTTAGAAGTTCCTCATATTTATTACATATCCTGTTCTAAATATGGATTTGTATCCAAAATACTATATCAAGATGACAATCAACCCAATTTAAAATTGGACAAAAGAGGGCTGGGAAGTTAGCTCAGTTAGAGTGCAGTGT
>NW_007900901.1:0-509 GCF_000696425.1 Galeopterus variegatus
CCAGGTAGTCACCTGTGCTACTAATTGACCAGTTATAAATCAGATGTTCCCATGGTTCCCTTTTCAGGTTTGATAATTTTCTAGAATGCCTCATAGTATTCCGAGAAACATTTTACTTAATTCTACCAATTTATTCCAAATGCTACAACTCAGGAACAGTCAAATAGAAGAGATGCATAGGGCAAGAAATGAAGAAGGGGCACAGAGCTTCAAGGCCCTCTCCAAGTGAGGGCCCTCTTCAAGGCCCTCACCCTCCCAGCCCCTCCAACCTGGAAGCTCTCCAAACCCTGTCCTTTGAGGGTTTTATGGGAGCTCATTACATAGGCATGACTGATTACATCATTGGCTGGTGAGTAGTACAATTTCCAGCTCCTCTCCCTTTCCCAGAGGTTGGGGGTAAGGGTGTAAGTTCCAACTCTCCAGCCTCTTGGTTAGTTCCTCTGGTAACCAACCCCTCATCCTTAGGGGCTTTCCAAAATTCACCTCATTAACATGAACTCAGGTGTGGT
>NW_007900902.1:0-509 GCF_000696425.1 Galeopterus variegatus
AGAATTCAGAGAAAATAGAATAATTTAAATTAAAAATTAACTTCTTATACTGTGAAATCTTTCTCCATACATTAATCAAGAACAGGATGAAATGAAAAGTAAGCTTTCAAGAAATATTTTTTTTTTAAATTAAAGATGAGATGTTGAAATTAAAACAAATAATAATTGATAGACTGAATAAGGGAAGGGTACAGCTGAAGACTAAGGTGATGATATAGCAAACATAGGATATTTCACATTACATAGAACAAAAAGGAAGAAGCACAAAGAATAAACCTTAATAATCAAGGATGATTAACCGAAACTGTCAAACATTTGTCATGAAAGAAATACGTAAAGAAATACATACTGGACAAAAGTAAACCTGAGTTTTCAGCTTGAAAACAAATGAATAAGGTCTGGCTGGTGGGCTCAGTTGGTTACAGCATGGTGCTCGTAACACCAAGGTCCAGGATTCAATTCCTGTACCAGCCAGCCAACAAAAAAAAAAAAAAAAAAAAAAAAAAAAA
>NW_007900903.1:0-509 GCF_000696425.1 Galeopterus variegatus
TCGGATTTAAAGATGCTAAAAAGACTCAAAACTCAAATGGCTGAAGTTCGATGTATGAAAAGTGATGTAAAGAATACACTTTCAGAAATAAAAAGCAGCAGCGCTGCTTCTGGAGATGTTCAGACAAACCTTTTTTCTGCCGACCAGGCAGCTCTGGCTGCATGTGGAACCGAAAACTCTGGCAGATTACAGGATTTGGGAATGGAGCTCCTGGCAAAGTCCTCAGTTGCCGGTTGTTACATACGAAACTGTAAGTGAAAAAAGATCCTAATAGTGTCATTTCTCCACATGTTATTTGAGAAGCTAGATGACTGGTTATTTTCAGGAAAATAAAATGAATTAAGACTATAAATACATGCAGCCTTTTTTCTCACCCAAAATTGATTATATTTTCTATTATGCAATAGAGCTAGCATTTCTTGATTTCTCTGTCACAATAAATTTGGAAGCTTTAGTCCTTTTCTATGCTATAAAATAATTTAAACAGTATGTTATCTGCTTCTTTTTAC
>NW_007900904.1:0-509 GCF_000696425.1 Galeopterus variegatus
GCTGTTGATAAGAAACTCACTTAAAATATAAGTGTATAGGTGGGGTTAAAAAGTAAAAGAATAAAAAATAAATATCTTGCAAACAATAATCAAATAAAGTTAGACGCAGCAATATTATTATCAGATAAAGTAGACTGTGGAGCAAAGACAATTTGAGAGAGAGAGAGAGAGAGAGAGAGAGAGAGAGAGAGAGAGAGAGAGAGAGAGAGTATGTAATAATGGAAGAGCAATCCATTAAGATTACATGGCAATCTTAAGTGTGTATACCTCAAACAAAGAGTTATAAAATATATGTATAGAGCTAGGGCTAGAGTCTGATGCTCACAGACCCCTTGAGCCCATTCACAAACCCTTCACATGCAGGTCTATCAGCTAGGTTACTGGTAAAAAGGTCCTTGGAGCCTTGACTGAAAAAGGAATAGTCTTTATTCAGCACATGCAACACTATGAGCTAAGCAGTCCACAGAGAAACTCCAAAACTCAACTGCTACCAGCAAGGTCCAGAGAGA
>NW_007900905.1:0-509 GCF_000696425.1 Galeopterus variegatus
TCTACTCATGGTGGAAAGTGGCAGGGAGCCAGCGGGTACAAGCAGATCACATGGTGAGAGGGAAGCAAGAGAGAGAGAGAGAAGGTGCCAGGGTCTTTTTAAACAACGAGCTCTCGTGGGAACTAGCAGAGCGAGAACTCACTCATTAATCCCCCCTCCCCCAGGGAGAGCATTAATCCATTCATGACGGATTCACTCCCGTGACTCAATCATTTTCCAACACTGCCACATTGGGGATCAGATTTCCACATGAGTTTTGCAGGGGACAACACATCCATACTCTGTCACTGTGTTTTTAAAATTTTCCTAAAGCCCATGTGGTTGTAGGTTCCAACATGGCTTTAGTCCTGCTCGCTCCAACAATAAGGAGTTAAAGACGGCAGGGAAAGTGAGACCCAGGGGACTGTCGACAGGGACTCTTGTCCACCAGGAGAGAGCCCTTCTGCATCTCTTCCCAGCTGGGACCACATGTGTGCATGTGTGCAGGGCTTGTGTTACTGTTCTGGGGG
>NW_007900906.1:0-509 GCF_000696425.1 Galeopterus variegatus
CCAGGCCCTGTGAAGTACATTTGCTTTATGCATACTCTACAAAAAGGATGAGTTTGGCCTCTTTTCTTCTCTCTCTCTCTCTCCCTCTTTCTTGCACGCTGCCTTGCCCTTCTGCCTTCCACCATGTTATGATAGAGGGCCCTCATCAGATGCAATCCTTTGATCTTGGACTTCCCAGCCTCCAGAACCATGAGCTAAATAAATTTCAGCTAACTATAAATTACTCAGTCTGTGGTATTGTGTCATAGCAGCACAAAACAAACTAAGGCAGAAAATTGGTACTAAGAACTGGAGCTGCTGCTATAGCAAATACCTGAAAATGTGGAAGTGGCTTTGGATCTCTGTAATGGGTAAAGGCCGGAAAAATTTGGAGAAGTAGGCTAGAAGAGGTCTGTATGATCATGAATGGAGTGTTAAGAGCAATTCTGTTGAGGACTCAGAAGAAGTCAAGAGCTGTAGAGAGAGTCTAAATTTTCTTAGAGATTATTTAAGTGGTCATGAACAGAAGG
>NW_007900907.1:0-509 GCF_000696425.1 Galeopterus variegatus
AAACAAACACAAATAGTTGTAAGAAGGTAAGAATATAAAGTATTTGAGCAACAAAAATGCTTAGTATAATGCTTAATATAATATGCTCAATATAATGGACTTCCATGAAACATTTTACCCAGAAATCAATCTCAAGCTCACAAGAAACATTTATGTTAAATGATATGTAATAGAGCCGAGTCATAGAGCACATTTCAGCACATTTCAAAATATTGGCTTTATGCAGACCACATTATCTGACTAAAATGTAATAAAAAAGAGGCACTGTTAATTTTTAAAATGATATGGAAACCTATATACTTAATAGCTTGTATGTTAATGCAGTCAACATAGCAGAAATTAGAAAACACTTGAAACAACGATAATGAATATTACATATCAAAACATGTGACATGCACCTAAAAAGACCTTAGAGGACTTAAATGTTTGTGTTAGAAAACAAGAAGGCTGCAAATTAAAAAGTTAAGCACCCCACTTAAGATGAGTGGGAGAACCAATAAAATGAACAA
>NW_007900908.1:0-509 GCF_000696425.1 Galeopterus variegatus
GAGAAGGCCTTCCCCGAAGAGGTCTGGAAGCTCCACCAGCCTCACCCTGCTGAGGTGGAGCGTAAGGTGCCACCATTGCCTGAGAGTGAGGGGCTGGCTCCTGGGGTTCTTAGTTGCTGGGGGCACTGGGGAAGGTAATGCTTGGCCAGGCCTCGAGCGATAAAGAAGGTGGAGCACGAAACACAGGTGTTCCCTTCCTATTTCAGCCAGAGGGAGCCAGGTCCTGCTGGGGAGCCCAGGCTGCGTGTCTGCCCTGGCTCCTGCCTTGGCCTCTGGGAGGCGCTGGCACAGAACCTTCTCCCCTTTCCTGGAGTGAAGGACTGGGGGGGGAGGGTCACAGTGAATAGGGTGTGGGGCAGGCTGTATTCCTAAAGATGGCAGCACCGATATGTACCCCAGTCCCACGTTCTTACAGCGTGGCATTGATGCTCCTCTGTGAGAGGAGGGACCTGTCTTCTTCCCTTGAAACTGGGGAGACATCTGTAACTGCCTCAACCCATCAGGTATGG
>NW_007900909.1:0-509 GCF_000696425.1 Galeopterus variegatus
TATCTCTTTTTGGGTGTTTGTTCATTTTGGCAGGGATTTTCACTCGGATCATGGACCTCTGGTTCAAGTCCCGTAAGGTGTGTTTGTTCTGTACCTCGCTATCGGGGCGTTTTCACACTCTGTGTACACTAGATGGGGCTATTGAGCCTTGCAACGGGTCCCCGAAGGGTGTGTAATTATTGTTCTTTCTTTCTTTCTTTATTTCTGAGACTCCGCCTCCTTTTGCCGGGCCCCTCCCCAGTGTCTTCTACAAACCTTGACTTTCAGTTGAGTCATCAAAGTTGTGACCTGCCCCGCCCTGCCCAGCAGGTGTCCAGTCTCTCCCACTGTCGGGAGTGAACTCGGGGGAGGGTCCCTCAGCACACAGTTCCTCTTTGACTCCCCGCAGCACGGGTCAGCCCTCCAGGAGAGCTCTCCGGTAGCTTCAATGTAGCTCCAATGTAGCTCGAGAGCACTCCGGGCTCCCCTCTCCCCCCCAGAAATCAGTTAGGGGTTCTTCCAAACTGAGG
>NW_007900910.1:0-509 GCF_000696425.1 Galeopterus variegatus
TGTTTCATTGTGTTCTCTAATTGAGTCTTCCTTTATTTCTTCAAGTTTTCTTAAGAACATTGCTCAGAATTCTTTTTCAGACATTTCAAGGATTCCCTGTTCCATGGAGTCTGACATAGGAGCATTACTGTATTCTTTCAGTGGTGTCATTTCTTCTTGGTTATTTGTAGTTCTAGTATTTTTTTGTTGATGTTCGGTCATTTGGTAGAGGGTTTGCTTCTTCTGTTTCACTGAGGTTGGCTGTGGAGTGGACCTAGTTGCTACTGTGGTGGTGAATTGTCTTTGCTTGACAGTAGGTGCGGTGGTGTCTATGTTTGACCACCTTGGGTCTTGTTCTGGAATCTTTGGTCATAGAATGAGCCCCCAGCACCATGCGCTTCTCAGCGGGTCAGGCCATGGGGGCTGGTACTCTCCTCCAGGTCCAAGGAGGGAGGAGGGATCGCCTCTCCTGCGTGGTTCTCTCTAATTCATTTTTAAGAGTTATTTTTGCATTAAGGATGTTAATATTT
>NW_007900911.1:0-509 GCF_000696425.1 Galeopterus variegatus
TGCTTCATAGAATGAGTTTGGAAGAATTGCCTCTGTTTCAATCTTTTGGAATAGTCTGTAGAGAATTGTGTCAACTCCTCTTTGAATGTTTGGTAGAATTCTGCTGTGAATCTATCTGGTCCTGGGCTTTTCTTTGTTGGGAGCCTTCTGATAACAGCTTCAATCTCTTTTATTGTTATTGGTCTTTTCAGATTTTCTCCATCATCTTGGCTCAGTTTTGGTAGTTTGTTTGTGTCCAGAAATTTATCCTTCTCCTCCAGATTTTCAAATTTGTTGGTATATTGTTGTATATAGTAGTCTCTAATGATTCCTTGCATTTCAGAGTTATCAGTTGTAATATCACCTTTTTCATTTCTAATTTTTGTTATTTGGGTCTTCTCTCTTCTTTTTTTAGTTAGCTGTGCTAATGGTTTGCCAATTTTATTTATCTTTTCAAAAAACCAACTTCTTGATTCATTGATCTTTTGTATCGTTTTTTGGGTTTCAATTTCATTAAGTTCTGCTCTGAT
>NW_007900912.1:0-509 GCF_000696425.1 Galeopterus variegatus
CTGAATGGGAAAAATGACATGAGTCAGTCCCTGTCCTGAGAAAAGGGCCATAACGGAGAATGTGTCCTGTGTCCTGTATCTGAACATAAACTACCTTAAAATTTGTTTTGGAATCTTTCTACCCTCCTTAACATCTTAGTCCTCATCAGTGCCCATGGAGACACAAACAGTATTGTCTACAAATCTTATCTCTATCCCCCAAAAAGGTTGAGCAACTTCTCTGACACCGTGTGATGATGTCAGCAAATCCTCTCAGTGACTCCACATAAGACAGATGTTAAATTTACAAGAAGGTGGTGGAAGAATTGGTAGTGCCTGAGTCTCCCAAGATGGTAACCCCACAATATAAATGAAAATGTCTTTACGTGGGAGCCCCAAAATCCCATCCTTGGAGGCTGTACCTTCTTTACCTCCTAAGAGTCACTCTCCACACAAAAAAAAATATATCTGTAGGTAGCTTCTACCTTACTGTGACCATTCTGGGAGGATAATTTTTCAGTTTTGTCACC
>NW_007900913.1:0-509 GCF_000696425.1 Galeopterus variegatus
TTAAATGTTTGCTATGGGGTTAAGACATCGAATTGAGATGTATCCTGTAGACATCGAAGAACTCCAGTGCATTTTCAGCAAAAGAGTAATAAGAAGCTTTTATAATTTTGTGAGATTGCTCTAGTAACAGATACTTTGAAGGCAGTCAAGCCTGTGGTTGGAATGCCAGCTAGGAAACCATGGTTCTGGTTTGGGAACACAAGCATTGTCATATTGGGGGTCAAACCAAAGGGATGGACAATTGGGATATTAAGTAGGTTTACTCAACCATCTGTAGAAGTTTGTTACAATGAGAAGTTAAAGCATGAGGACAGTGGGTGTCAAGTTCCAAGTTTCTGGATTCTCTAACAAGGTGACTGGTGTTGTCACTGACCAAGACTGCAAATGCAAGAGAAGAAAGCTGCACAGGAGGGGAAGAGAAGATCACTTTGCACTATCCCGTGTTTCAGTATTGGTTAGGCATCCAGGAGGGAAAGCCATGAGGGATATCTACGGTCACCACGACTGCC